>NC_030429.2:27942585-27960085 GCF_001660625.3 Ictalurus punctatus | reverse complement strand
TAATGAATCAATACTAAATTATACTTAATTGAATAAGAATAATAAGAAATAACGATATAAATAAAAACATTTGTACATAAATGAAATAAATAATACATTAATGTAAACCTATGCCAATTTTAAAAATGAGTGATAAACAGTGATGTTATTTAATCAGTGCAAAACAAAAATGAGATTTAAATACGCTGCTGTGTTTTAAATCATTCATCAACAGGCTGCATCACCATTTATCTTTTAAACACAATTCATTATTTAATAGCACAGAACTGAACATGGCTAAAACAACAACATTCAGCTGCATGTACGCATCATGGCGAAAATAAAAAAATAAAAATCGCATCATGCCAAATAAATGAGGTTTTATTGAATGTCTTTTCATGAAATTAAAAATAAACTAAAATTAGTGATGAACTAAACAAGAAACTACATTTCTAAACATTCAATCATTTTCATTCACAACATTTTACAAATATTGTTCTTTTCTTAAAAAACAACAACAACCTGTTAATTCCTCCCTGATGCACAGGAACTCTGTGTTAAAGACTTCTTTCTTTCTTTCTTTCTTTCTTTCTTATTTCTGAAGGATAGTACTTTTAAAAACAGGATAATAGAAAGGCATTTTATAAATAAAGACACTAACTAACTAAGTAACTAACTAACTAACTAAATAAATGATATGCCAGTAAATAAATATATCAAATGGATAATGATTTATAAATATTTAACATAAATAATCTGCACTATTATTACTTTATTATTATTAATTATTTTTATAACTTTTCCGAGCCAATGGTTTTATTAGTTAATGTATTTGTTTACTTATTTATTCATTTATTTTCTCACTTTCTTGTCCCTTTGTGAGTAATGACATGCAGTTTGTATAACTCTGTATAACGCTCTGTTACACACTCGTTAACTCTGTGAGCTCTTAACAAAGCAAAAACCAAAAAAGTAAAGACCGAGCCGGACTTCACTGGTCTACATGTGGAGTAAAGAGGACGCTGCAGAGATCTCATTATCGCCGGAGTAGAAGAATGAAAGGAATAAATGAAGACAGACGCAGTGAGAGTGAAGATCCAGCACTCAGGTGCAGGACAAAACCAACACCTCTCTCTTCTGTCTTCACACCTCTCCTTTATTTATTACAGCTCAATATATATAATCACCTCACAGGCCACAGGTCGCTATGGTAACAACATACAGCTTTTAGAATATTATGGGATTTTCAGGCTTACCTGAGAAGAGAGGGATGCTCTCAGTCTGTCACTCCTTCACCTCTCTCTCTCTCTCTCTCTCTCTTCTTCTGTCCAGTCTGAGAGAGTACTGATGGACTGACCGAGAAGAGTGAGAGGAGGGAAGAAGGGAATGAGAGAGAAAGAGAGAGAGAGAGAGAGAGAGAGAGAGAGGAGGGAAGCTGTAAAGTTTTCTCATACTTGAAGAATTTGTCCTCCCCCTGTCTGTCTCTCTCTCTCTCTGTGATGTAACTCTGCGAGGGTTTACAGGTCCCCACTGGGCGTTGGATTCCAACTGAAAACATACAATTTTTCATGTTCTGAGTCAAATACATCTCTGACCTCTTCGTCCGTCCTCATCGTCTCCATGAACACACTCTTTCACACAAGTCTTTGATTTGACTAAAATTATGCACATTCATGTAAAGTCCAAATTCACGCCCAGTTCATCCCCTAGTGCAGAACGGCCAGTGAACTGAGGAAATCCCACAATGCACCATGGAGACAATAGCCTGGGGTCTGAATACAAGATGCACTGTTTGAGACTGATGATGAGGAATATATGCAGTTGCAATCAAAATTATTCAACTCCAGTGCAAATCAAGTTTATTGTCAAAATGTTCAGACTTTCAGCTGTTTGCGATGAACAGATCAAATAAAAGCAGGTGAAATAGTTCAACACAACGAATGCTTCAAGTGGTTTCCACAAATTCAACTGAAAATGCGACTTATAATGATTTCTCCAGTTTCAAAATTATTCACCCCCCTGAATAGAATCCCTCACAACACACAGATATGCAGAACAGGTGTTGTCTCGAGCACACCTGATGCTAAACTCATCAAGGGTTTCATTAGTTGCAGCAGGTGTGCTTGAGCTGGAACACATGAAATACCTGAACTGGCTAGGGGTAGAAAATGTATGAAATACCTGGACGGGGCAGAAAAAGGAAGATATAAACGGCTGCAAGCAGATTTGTGAGAAGGCAGGTGGTGAAAAACCCTCGAGTGACTGTAAAAGACCTGCAGCGAGACTCGGTGTAACAGGCTCTGAGGTTTCAGTGAGCACAGTAAGGTGTGTACTAAACGCAGAAGGTATCCATGCCAGAACTCCAAGACGTTCACCGCTACTGACCCAAAAGCACAAGAAAAGTCTCTCAGAATCACATAAATAATCCACAGAAGGTTTGGGATTGTGTTCTGTGGAGCGATGAGACTAAACTGGAACGTTTCAGCACGATGGATCAGCGGTATGTCTGGAGGAAGAAGAATGAAGAAAGAACACTCTGTCCACAGTCGAGCATGGTGGAGGCTCGGTGATGCTCTGCGGCTGCTTTACATCCTCTGGCACTGGAAACGTGCAGCGTGTGGAAGGCGAGATGGATTCAGTGAAGTATCAGGAAACCCCAGGAGAAAACCTCATGCTGTCTGTGAGGAAGCTGAAGCTTGGGCGTCATCAGACCTTCCAACAGGACAATCATCCCAAACATACCTTAAAACATACCTCCACCAAGGCTTGGGTGCAGAAGTCGTCCTGGAAGATTCTACAGGGCCATCACTGTCACCTGACTTCAACCCCATAGAACATCTCTGGTGGGATGTGAAGAAGGAGGTTGCAGCACGCAAACCCAAGAATATTACTGACCTGGAGGCCAGTGCTCATGAGGAACAGGAGAAGATTCCTCAAGAACGCTGCAGAAGCTCTGCATCTCATTTACAGCAGGTCATAATAGCAATAGGAGCTCTACTGAGTACTAAAGATGCTCGCCATGAAGGGGGTGAATAATTGTAAGACTGGAGAAGTCATTATAAGATGCATTTTCAGTTGAATTTGTGGAAAACACTAGAAGCATTCGTTGTGTTGAACTATTTCAATCGCTTTAGTTTGATTTGTTCATCACAAACAGCTGAAAGTCTGAACATTTTGACAATAAACCTGATCTGCACTGGGGGCTGCATCATTTTGACTGCAACTACAAGTACAGCACTGAAGTCTTTTTTAGTTCAAACTTTGTTATAGGTGTTTATTTTATGACTTCTATATTATGGAGTCGGTACAAAAACATTTCAGATTTATAAACATTCGTTTTCCAGCACAAAATTATAAATGTTTGTATGTCAGTAAAGAAAGCAGCGTATTACGTAAGAGACACTTTTCAGAAGCGAGTGAGAGAGTCAGAGTCTCCAGAAGAACCGTGTCTGGTTCTGCAACATGCTCAATAACACTTACAGCTCATTTCCTAATAAAACCGCACTAATTCTACCCAGGACTAATCTTATTTATTTATTTATTTTTACATTTTAAAGTAAAGGGTTGTTTTTATTGATATTGTCCATATCTTTCTTTATTATTCAGTGTGTTTTTGTCGGGCTGCAACTTCACTTTTATTGTTATTCTTTATGCTGCTGTAGCATCTATCTACCACATACTGACTTTGTTCAATTTATTACTCTCTACTGCTCTTTATACTATTTTTTGTTATGTAGAAACCTTTAATTTAATTTATTTATATTGTTTATTTTTGAAAGCATCTTTGCTCTACAGCATGTTTTCTTGACTTTTCCACAGTACTGTATACAGTACATGTGTGTGTGTGTGTGTGTGTATATATATATATATATATATATGGAAACCACACATCATACTAATTGTACAATTTTATACAAATTAGCATATTCTCCACATGTCTGTGTTTTATTAAGATCGGATTGTCAGATCTTATATCAGCTTCTTTAATGCCTCAGAAATCATTTGTTGTGTGAAAGTGTAGAAAATGTGTCCAACTCTTCCTCAGTTAAAAGCCCAAAATGTACCGAAGTGAAAGTCGAAACGTTGCTACTTCTAAATGTATTAACAAGTGAACAGTAAATATTATAACTCATGAAATTCAGTTAACGTGATGTTTTCACGTGAAAAGTCGTTTTTATTTCTTATGTAAAACCGTTTTGTTCGTTTCCAAGCAACTGCACCGTTTCGTAAGTTTTTGCCGTTATGTAGAATGTGACTTGCTGCGTAAGTAATTATCTTAGATGCTAGTTTCAATGCTAATCCAACCAGCATTAGCAAAGAAAACAGGCTAACTTGGATAAATATACTTGGTTAACGCTAGTAAAAAAGTAGCAAAACCTCTGTGTCACAGCACGCTTATTCAATTAGATGGAGTCACCTCATTTTATACGAGCCTTAATACAAGCCTTTTTACTGAGAGAGGACCGGGCGCTCATCCTGCACTTCCACACTGCAGTTCGGTGGATTATTCACCATCAGATCCACACGGACACGTGCAGCACGAGAAGCTCACAGCAGATGACTAACTCATTCAGGATTCTTAATAGTTACGAATGCACTTCACTCAGAGGAGCACAGAAAATGTCCTGCACTCTGAGAGCCAGCTGCTACCCTCTGAGTGCTTCAATAAAGATTTTAAATAGCAGCATCTAGTGAACTGTGCAGTTATATTGAGATGTGCAACAACAACGAGACTGTGTGTAACTGTGTGATTGACGTGTAGCGTACAGGCACGGGCTGGAGCAGACGGGAGGAAGAGACCTTCGATATTTGTAATGAGAACTTTATTGTAAAGAGTAAAAAGTATTTTTTTTTGGAAATGTGATTAAGAAAGAAGCAAAGTATTCAAGTATATCAATAATAATATGACAAAATAATAAGTAGTAACAACAACATACAAATACTCCTGTATTTTCCCGACAGTGCAGACTGTAGTGCTGACAGATGGAGGTGGATCATTGTAGTTACAGTCTGTGTATAATGTCCCGATTGCACATTCCAATCATTACTGTATATGTATATGCATATACAATGCACAATCTTGGTTAAGTAGTCACAGTAAGCTACTTTAGAGTATTATAACTGTTCCAGGGCAGTAGGAGTAACGGGTAAAGGCCAGTGTGTGTGTGTGTGTGTGTGTGTGTGTGTGTGTGTGTGTGTGTGTGTGTGTGTGTGTGAACGAGAGCCAGGAGCCTGACAGCTCGAGCGTAGAGTTTGTCCCTCAGTCTAGTTGTGTGTTACTGAATAATTACCTGTGCTCCAGGTGTATCAGAGTAAACAGACTGGGGTGGATGGGGTGTGTGGGGAAGGGGGTGATGCTGAGGGCTTGTGGTCGGACTCTGTGGAGTTCCCATTCCAGACCCTGAAGCAGCTCGTCGAAGATGGTGAGGATCCACGGTGCATTTTTAGCTTAGTGAATAATTACGTAAGATCATTAAGAGTCATTAGCTCTCGCGTTCTGACAGATTGTTTCACATAACCTAATACAAAACATATCCATTAATCCCAAAGGCGCTACTGATTTTCTGGTCGTCATGGCGACCCTGATTTCTTAAATCACTCCATGTGTTTAGTTTTTCTCTCTGTTTTTTTCTTTCCCTGAAGTCTTGGAGAGGAGGAGGTGGAGCTGTCTATCATCTCTAACATCTCATCTTCCTCCAGCCAATCAGGGCCCGGAGTGTCTGGGACCGGCTCTTTAAAGCACAACAATTTGAAGGCTTCTTGTTTTCTTATTTTCCCCTTGGACTCGTCTGGGCTCTGTGCTGTGTGTATTATATATCAGTGTCTTTCTGTGCGGTCCTTATTCATCAGTTTTCATATTTTTATATCACACTGATATTTTTACATTGTTGTCTGATGTCGATTGTGAGCCAGAAAGTTTACGTTATTTCTGCTGCACAGCGAAGCGGCAAATCCGGGTGCTTTCTTTGGAAGGACAGGTAGCGTTGCTGTTAAAGGTAACGACTATAAAGCGTACAAAGCTCTAGACTTGGAGTTTTTTCAAAACTAATAAAATGAAATTTCAGACTGTGCTTTGACTCACATGCACAGATTTCTTCCATTATTATGTGTGTGTGTGTGTGTGTGTGTGTGTGTGTGTGTGTGTGTGTGTGTGTGTGTGTGTGTGTGTGTGTGTGTGTGTGTGTGTGTGTTACAGTAAAATACTGAGTGATGGTGTGATGAAGCGGAGTTACAGTAACCACCCTGAAGTTGATTATTTTCCTCTAACAGAACGTGCCCAAGTGTTTTATTCCTCTTATACCACAGCAATTAGCCAATGATTACATTTAAAAGAACAACATGTCATACTTTAATCCATCTGTAGATAGATTTGTAGAAGAGACAAGTTAGTCCCGTTATATTAACTTACTCTTTATATGTCACTTACATTATAGCAGCTATAAACAGTTATTCCATCACCAGCCCTCTCTCTCTTCTCTCGATGACCAAAAATAAATAAAACCAAGAAAACACAAAGAAGTAAACTCCTGTGTCCTGAATATGTCTGAAGGTTACAGCTTTATCTCTGACTGTTACAAAGCGCTGGCACTGGAGACTCCTTCCTTTCGTTTTAGTGGTGTCACCAGGCTAGCGCAATATCACACAACTTAGCTTCAGAACGTTTATAAAACCGCACATTTGATAAAACATCAGACCTCTTCCCATTTTCTCTCTCTCTCTCTCTCTCTCTCTCACACAAACACACACACACACACAGACTGATGGATTGAACACACTTTGGACAGAAGCTTGGCTCACACATTATCACTGCATGTGTGTGTTTTGTAAAGAGTTTAACTCAGTGTATTAGCAGCTGATGGTGATCTTGAATTGTTTCTGCAGACATTCTATAATTTAAACATATAATAAATTTATACTGTCAGTATTTATCCAGAAGGGAAGCTGTCAACATTCCCGTCAGACGCCATTCTGTAGATTCCTGTGTTTCACCGAGGTGATTATTTAGCTGAGGTGATTACTTATTGCATGTATCATGGTACATAATATAATATAATATATACAAATATTAGGATGTGCCTTGTTAATACTCAGCAGTGTGTGTTCGTGTCATTTCAGAGTCATATCTCCCTGCAGCTCTCGCCTGGTGTCCCACTGAAGCTAAGCAGGGTTGAGCCTAGTCAGTACCTGGATGGGAGACCTCCTCAGGAAAAGGTTGGTGCTGGAAGTGGTATTAGTGAGGCCAGCAGGGAGCGCTCACCCTGTGGTCTGTGTGGGTCGTAAGGCCCCAGTAGAGTGAAGGGGACACTATACTGTAAAAACAGCACTGTCTTTCGAATGAGACATTAAACCGAGGTCCTGACTCTCCGTGTCCTGGAGAAATTCCCCCCATTGGCCCTTCTCCATCATGGCCCCCTAATAATCCCCATCCTTCCCTACATCACTCTCTCCTCTCCATTAATAGCTGGTGTGTAGTGGGAGTTCTGGCTGCCATTGCATCAATCCCCCCCCCCCCCCCCCACACACACACACCATGTAAAGCACGCTGAATGCCTAGAAAAGAGCTATACAAATCTAAGGAATTATTATTATTATTATTATTATTATTTCCATATTAAACTCCCACAAAGTGACTTCACCATTAAAAGTGGAAAAAGATCTTGCATGATTTATCTCGGTTTGGGGTGAATATAAAATATATACTGTATATATATTCTATCTATATAGGCCTACTAGAGATTCACTCCTAACTCTGTATTCATACTAGCAGGCTACAGGTCACTGGTGCTACTCTAGCATTGTCACTTGTGGGTGTGGCCTATTGACTTTTTTAAAATTTATATATAGTTCTGATATGTGATGATAGGAAACCAATTCTAGACAACACATATCTTGACAGTCTAGAACCTGCCCAGAACTCCTTCTTCATTATGTATGTGTCCTACAAAGCCTTCATCATGACTAATACTTTTTCATGCTTCAAATAATTGACCACTTTTTTTTTTTTTTTTTTATTAAACATGAAATTTACTGTTAAATGCAAAACAGTAGATTGAATGAAAAATGACAGCTGGTGGTTTCAGTGGTCAGGAAGCTTGGCCAAGAGGATTGCTAGTGGCTAAAGGATAACACGCCGCACCCTTGAGCAAGTCACTCACTCCAGTGGAAAATGTCAGCCATTGGTTGCATTTGTAATTGTAACTCAACATAATGAAAGGAAGAATTAACATACTTCACCAGGTTTTTAGCATTAGAAAATGCTCTGCTAGGCCCAGCTCATTGGAAACTATTAGTGCTTGCTTATTAGCCTTAGCCTTGAAGAATTATAGTTGGACACATTGTTACTAACACAGTTTAATGTTTTTATTGTTTTGTTTTTATTGCTAGTAACAGTTAGACCGAAATGAACAAACACTAACACTAAAGTGACATCTTCATAAAGGATTCTGGCGCACAATAAGCCCAATTATTAGCATCATTAGCATTCCAAGACATTCTGTAGCCTATTTCAGCGTATGCTTGTTTCTGTAGCCTCACACATAGTCCCTGTAATGACGTCATCCTCAAGGGGATAAGCGGTGATAAAGTGTATCCACTGCGTTACATCACGTCCCTCAACGCACCTACAGTGTTATGGATGTCAGTAAATCACACTCTCTATAAATGCCCTCTGAATTACAGCTCTGGAGTTTTTCCTGAGGAAACGGGCGAAACACTCGATGGGGGCGTTTGTGATGTAACAACCATCTGCTATGTTTTCTTACACAATGTTTGGCCGCTGTTGTGTTTGGTTTGGTCATGTTGCTAACCGCAGTAGCAGTTGGGTTAGCATGCATAGCAGTTTTACAGTTTCAGGCTAAATAAAAAAAACAGAATGAATCCGTCTTCTTCTCTCACAAGCAACGTTCCATTTATCATCTCATCCCTGACGTAAATATTTACTGTCGGAACCAAGTAGACACCCGTTTATACAGGAACCCCATAGAAATCGGATTATAATCCAACAGGTAACCCATAAATTCACAATAGCAATCCCAATATCCTTTGCAGGGAAGGACTGGTGTCGTGCTGCCTTCAGACTTGTCTAGTAGAAGATTGTTGTCCTCATGACACCTTTTGAATAAGACAGATGATATGTTCAGACCTCAAATCCTGCCTGAGAGAGAAAAAGACCAATTTTTGATGTGCACGAAATATTAATAATGTGCACATTAAATATTGTGATCTATCATAGAACTAATCATTGTATGAGGTTCTCAAAGCTGCAGAAGATCTGCTCCGGTCATCCATACGAACAGGACACACCGTGGAGGAAGAGACGAAAGACTCTGGTTTGTCCATTTTCATAAGGCAAAACGAGGACTGGAAGAACATCAAGAAACGTGGGCTATCACTCCTCAGAGAGAGAGAGAGAGAGAGAGAGAGAGAGAGAGAGAGAGAGAGAGAGAGAGAGAGAGAGAGCGACTATGAATGAGAGAAACGGTTGACAAAGCCTAACTTTACAAGACATAGATGGTTTTTCTTCTTTAGTGCATTTCTGAAAGCCCAGATGGTCTTGCTCTTGTAATAAAAGAGTGGAAAATAAAGCAGTCTGGATGAAGAGAAAAACATCAGCACTGTACAGAGTCTCATCACTCTGCACCATCATCCCAACACACTTGATTACCAAAATATGCTACACTAGTAAGGCCCAGTCTGCCCTTTATAAATCCCTTCCTGAGTATCTTATGATCATACCAAGACCTGTGCACCTCTTAATCACCAATGCCATCATAGTCATCATGTCATTAAAGCCAGAAACCGGTCCTAAATCAGCAGTCAGACTGCAAGAATGTCATTTTTTTGACCCAGTCTGCTCTTTATAAATCCCTGCCTCAGTGTTATGATTAAACCGAGGCTCGTATGAGTCACTCAAAGTGAAATGACCTTTTAATTGCCAATGTCGTCATAGTCATCATAACACTTAAGTGAAAACATCTTCCTAAATCAGCAGTTTTAATGCAAGAAGGCTTTGCTTTTTCATTCAGGCATTGGTATTGGTTTGAAAATGATAATTAATGTGTCTGATCACTGTGCAAGGTTGTTTTCAGCCAGTCAATTCCACACATTTTTGGTTTTTATTAATTCTTTGCTCTGTACTCCTCTTTGAACTTTTTATAATACAGTGTGATGCTAGCTTGTACTTGATTTTCTGCTACATGCCAACTTTGTTCAAGCTTTGTGAATTATGTACTGTATATAAGCTCTACAGTAGCCTATAATATACATTTTATCAGCTGTTTTCTACATATAACTATCAGAGATGATAGTTTCACACTGTAATAGGAGAGAACTGTGCCCTTTGTAGCTGCCTGGAAACTACAGGGATGCCATTTATTTTGGGAATCGTGCTGTTCTCCTGTTTTGGTTTAGATAGCAAGAAAGGGGAAATCTTGTATGCTTTATTTGTGTTGTTTGCAACAGGGATGGTAACTATTTATTTTGTAAAAAATATTTTTGTGTTATTCACCCTGACACTAATTGTTTGGCTTTGTTGTATATTGCTTATTTGCATCAAAATTGCAAATCTGGTGTCCAGTCAAATATGATTTATGCTATGACCCTTGCTTCCCAGACAGAATGACACAACACCATCTATAAAGTCATACACCCATGAAACCCTGCACAACTATAGAGATTGAAAGCCACCATCTTTAGCCTGAATGATATGAGGCCCATTAGCTAAGCAGAGAGGATCTAAAGGTTGAGAGTGGGTTTTTCTAGGTCAGCTTTGCCCATGACATCAGCAGCTATTGTGAGTTGGAGGAACATGTGAATGATCACCATTGAGAAAATAACAAGCAGAGGATTCCCGAAATCCCGAAAATGACGAGGACGGAGGAGTGCAGGTGGGAGGAAACATTAGAGGAAACATTAGAGAATTAAAAGTCATTTTGCAGAACGGAAAAAGTAAGTGTGTGGGTAGAGGGTTTCTGTGTGATTACGTACAGCTGTCAGTAAAAAATGCTGCCAGGAATCCATCATTTCTGTCGAAATGAATGGATTTGTTAAAGGGGAAGATGACAGAGTCAACCAGAGTGAATGATAAGATTTACCTGAAACAGGCAGGCCAAAGACAGATCCAGAAAACACTTCTGACAGGATTTACTATGAAAGGAACATGAACTAGGGACCAAAGATATAGGACAGGAACTAAACACATTTTAGAATTGTGTATACATACACAAAGCACAAGACAAACATATAGGTAAATACACACAGGATGGTATTACATTAGTCCCTTCATCTGAGCTCCAGACAGAGACTGGATCAGTAACCAAGACTGAGACAGATGAGGGATCAGCGAATGGGTAAGACAGTGTAAGGATCAGGGCACGAGTCTTAGACAGCGACTGGAACTGAGTTAATGGATCAGTAATACATAAATGGTAGTGGGTCAGAGCCTGGGACTGAGACAGGGATTGGGATCAGATCAGAACACAAAGAGATCAAGGCCAGCAGCTAAGAGATTGGAACTAGGTCTGAGATATAGTTAGTGACTAGGTGAGGATCTGGGACTGAGACAGAGATTGGAAAACGATCATGGCCTGGGACTGGGACTGAGATTGGGACAGGGTCAGGGTATGGGACGAATATTGGGTCAGGGTCAGGGTCAGGGTCTGAGACAGAGTTAGGGACAGGGTCTGGGACTGAGACAGAGATTGAAACAGGATCAGGGTCTGGGACTGAGACACAGTTAGGGACTGGGTCAGGGTCTGGGACTGAGACAGAGATTGGGACTGGGTCAGGGTCTGGGACTGAGACAGAGATTGGGACTGGGTCAGAATCTGGCACTGAGAGAGAGAGATTGGGACTGAACCGATGTTTAGGGCTGGATAAACAATTTGTAATACAATTTGAATTCTATCAAGTTGAGATCATGCTGTGAACGTTACTGCTGTCACTTCTCACTAGAGCCTTTTCTTTCCCTCTATCCTTCTATTTTTATTTTGTTTTTCCTTCTTATGTCAGTTGTTGTGTCTGTTTTTGTCTTATTTTCTTAATGTCTTAATTTTGTTCATTCATCATAGTTGTCCAGTGGTTGCTGGTTGTGGCGGAGCTCCAAACCAAACTTGAGTGGATGTCTCCTGGCCTTGATGTTCCATGTTTGATGCTGTAGACTGAGTGCAGTGCCTGATCACTTCTAACATGTTTATAGCTTTCATTGAAGGCCGGAAAGTTTGCTCTGCTCTGCTCATTTAACAAATGCTTGGCGCCATCCATCTGAGTGTTCTTGGTACAGCTTGGCACCCTACGTGATATGTCTGTGTTTTGTGGTGATTGTACAACTCTGTGGCTCTGTGGATCCATGGCACGGCATTCGGAGCAGTGCTGCCTGGTGGCCCTGCAGAAGTGCCAACATTGGCCATGAAATCCTCCACAAACCGCAAACTCTGTTTCTGTATAGATTTTATCATGATTTTGTGTCAGTAGGACAATATTTCTAATGAACAGAGCAGGATTTCACTACTCAACATTTTTACCTGAGTAGTGATCAGGATACTGTAGCTTTCTGACAAAATTGCAACTTCAATGCCTTACAGTCTCTGATTCCCCTCATGTCGAAATATTACTGCTAATATGACAAATAATAAAACAGAAGACGTCTTGCAGTCCGAACAAAAAGTGGTGACATGTCTAACATGGGAACGTGTTTAGTTCTGGTCTTAAAGGGTTAACAGAGGCACATGCATATAACAACACCAAAAGGTCAAACTCATAAAAGACAAGAAATTAAATCGACTACAGACCCGGAAACCACTAGTAACAACATAATTCCACATGCTTCTGAATGTTAAATTAAATGTAACATTTTGTTGTTTGACAATTGCAATCCAATTATCTGTGTGTAATATAGTAGTAGTAGTAACCACTTGATTTATTTAGCATCTTTCAACTCTAGTTCAAAGTGCTTTACTGTATATTGTGATACAATATACAGTGAAACCTTGAAATAAAAGGTAATACAAAATAAATAAAATACTACACTAATTAATAATAGAATAAGGCAATAACAATCATTAAGAAAATATACTACTACTACTAATAGTAATAATAATAATAAGAAATGTGAAAGCAAGGTAAAGTTACATAGAATAATAGTTGATGTTAGACTTGTTAACATTATTATTTATTACTACACAGATTCCATATGGCTCCTGTTTACAGTGAGCTCCTGTTTTTCAGCGGCAGCCTCCTTTCTAGCATGTGTGTATAGCTGTGTTATATTAGCAATGCATATTTCTGTGCAGCTGTGAAACCCATCGTTGAAAAACATCTGGCCTGGTGTTGGTGGAGCAGAGAGACCCCTCTTTATGACGGACTGGATTAACGCCTGACACAGCATCACACTCTTCCTCGCAGTGTAATGTTCAAATGCTCACAGCATGCTGTTTGTGTTGCACGGACACTTAATCTTCCTTTTTCAAAGCCAGAACTCGTGTCAGCGGTGTTATTAATAAACGAATGGCGGCCATTTTAAGGTTCTGTCTCAAATACTCTAATCTGATTGTGTTGTGGTGGTTGAAGGGCAGTGCTGCTCTAGTTCTCTGGATAAGGCTCTGGGTTACTGATCAGAAGGTCCCCGGCACCACCAAGCTGCCACTGAAGCACCCTTAACCCTCCCTCGGTATCACGGCTGACACTACGCTCTAAAACCAATGGAAAATTCGGATGTCCTACCTCTGGATGGAGCTCTCATCTACTCCAACTCCAGACTGCTGGGACTACGGCTGCTCCTAACGCCATACAGACTTCATATGAATCCATAATGAACTTTTTCACACTAGCTGTTGTTACCCAGATGAGGATGGGTTCCTTCTGAGTCGGGTTCCTCTCAAGGTTTCTTCCTCTTAAAACATCTTAGGGAGTTTTTCCTCACCACCGTCACCACTGACTCGCTCAATTAGGATAAATTCACACCTTTCAAATCTGTATCCTGTGTTTACATGTTTCTGTAAAGCTGCTTTGAGACAATGTCCACTGTAAAAAGTGCTGTACAAATAAAATTGAATAGAATTGAATTGAAAATGCAATTCTGATCTCATATGCTAATTAGCCCATTAGCTAGGAGTTTATTTGCCTGCAGGCTAACATTCTCAGACATTCTCTTTTCTACAAAGGATCACAAACTTAACATGAATTAGTTTTCATTTAGCACAAAATTTATTATTGTAAGAAACATTTGGGATGCAGCCACAATCCTGAAACCAATGTTACAAACAAAAGTCTGAGCGGTAAACAACTCACAGGATACAAGGCTTGGTAACATGAAGAGTACACTGAGTGACTACTTCACAGAGAACTGTGGGTTTGAGTGAGAATATAAACTGTTCATGATTGAGTCCAGGTGTGTGTGATTAGAATGATGGCTACTAAGAACATGACAGAGGCTGTGGTGGCCATTTCTGTAGGTTGCAAAGCAGGCTGGGAGTTGTGGTTTGCAGCTGCCATCCTTGTAGGCTGTCTTGCATTTTGTGTGATTGTGTGACGCCGATTCTGGCATTGACGTGACATCTGATAGAGACATTTTCGTTTGTGGGCTGCGTAGATACCCAACCTCTAGTTCGACCGAGTTCTACAATGATTCACTTTAGAGAGAAATGCGATTTTTATTATTATCATATCTAAAACTATTCTACAGTAATGTTAACAGAGATGTATACTTTAATAAGTTAAAAGATTAAACATTAAATTGTTATTTAACCAAGAACAATGTGTTTAATTGTATATATGAAGTTTTCGGCTAGGAGATTGACCTTTTATATAAGGAGTCTCCAGCGTCAGTGCTTTGTAACAGTCGGTGAATTTGTAAAAATGAACAGATATCCGTGATTGGCTGCTATCATTCAAATCCACAGTTTTCCTAGTACAATTTAGCCCTCACATTATTTTAACGTAAAGAGAGCGATGCAGCGGCGCTTTAGTCCATCAGTCTGTCCGGCTCTCTCACCTCATCATTTACACACGCTGCTCAAACAGCATTCATGCTAATACCACCATCAACACCATCACGCCTGCCAACTAGCTGAGCCGAGCCCATTCTGTACCTCAGCATCTTAGAGCTGCATTGCATTCTGGGACTTTGAGTCCAGCATTTCCGACAAAGTCTCCACTACTTCGTCAGACAGCTTCAGATCTAGTTTTAATTTCAATTCAGTTCAATTTGATTTCTTTAGCGCTTTTAACAACGGACATTGTCAGAAAGCAGCTTTATACAAATCCAGATATAAAATAAAAATGTGAATTTATCCCTATTGATCCAGCGGAGGCGACGGTGGCAAGGAAAAACTCCATGAGGTAGAAACCTTGAGAGGAACCCAGGACTGAAAAAGGAACCCATCCCCATCTGGGTGATACCGGATAGTGCGAATATAAATAATGTCCATTCTATAAGTGTGTATTACGTGTGTAGTCATGCAGTGCTCAGTGTGTTAAAAGGAACGTGAGTGTGAGCATCATTAGACTTTTAAGTTTCGTCTATCAGAGTGAAGTTATCAATTGTTCGGTGATGGAGACTTGAGTATAAACTGTTCTTAACTCAGCAAGTGATTTAGAGGTGAACGAGGCTCCAAGCAGAAGTGGGGCCATCAGGATGGATCAGGCAGGTCCGGAGAGAAGGAGTCCGGAGTACCGCAGCTTGTGAGAACATGTGAGACAGGAAGGCTGTTCTTCCCACCCAGGCAGTGAAGCTCATCTCACAATAATACAACAAAGCTTGCACAGCTGCATCTCTAAAAATGGATCAACAAAGGATTTGTATTCCGGGAAAAGATAAAGATGGACGAGCACCAAAATAAAAATAAAAACAAACATTAACGGCAGGTTCTGATGGAACAGTAGACGAAACATGAGGCCAAGAGAAACAAAGAAATGTTTCCTTTTGTTCATGGAGGATGACCATAAGAGCTTGAGAAGACATTATTGCTGGACGTTTTGCTTGTAGCTGGCTGTGTCTGCGAGTGGTTTTGGTCCGGTACAAACTGCTGGTCGATTTCACTGTCATGCTGAGGAATGTTACTATAGTTTGGACTGTGATGTTGGGTTATATGATCCATCAACACTTCATTCCACCACGCAGTGATGCTTCTCTTTAGTTTATAGGTGTGTTTGCAGGTGTGAGTGGAAACAGTGGGACAGATGACGACGATGGGACATCCCGTGTTTGGTCAGATATAGAGAAGGAGAAAGGAAGGACGTGTGGAAGGAGTGTATCTCCTAAAGCGAGCGAGGATGACAAAGACTAATGACGTTCACAGCTGAGTGTAGAGAATACACACACTGTCTCCGTCAGACTTCCACCATGTTTCTCAGGATCACTACCTGGTTGTCCTTAGCTCCTGCTCCAGCTCCACTTCATTTATGCCCTCTGATTATTCCTATTATTCAGTTTATTCAGAACTATTCCTCATATATGAGCTCTCATTAAATCTGTATGGAGATGATACGAAGAATAATAGAGCTTTGAAGGAAGTAGCAGAGTTCGCTTTTGCTTCTGGTGAGTGCATGTAGCTAGTACAGTGCTTCGCTAATCTGAGAACGAATCACGTAACATGTCAAACATGTTAAATCATGTCGATATGTGATATACAGTGTAGCTATTACCGTTTCTCATAAGAACTCAAAACGAACATGGACGGGCCATGCCCACCTCCTCAAGAACCAAATGTTTCATGGATAAAAATGATAAATCACCCGATGAGCACTCAGTCAGCTTATCCTTCAAACCATGGGCACGTTCTCCTTACTGTAGAGCATGTCAAACGAACAAATAAAAATAGTGAATTGATAAAATCACCTGCATCCTGCGCACACATTATGATTTCATGACCCCAGTTTAGTATCTCGTAACGTCAGTAAATTATGCACGCAGTTTAAAAAATAACGTGTTACATTCGACGACAAGGAAGAAAAAACCCTTTTCCCTTCTTCAGTCCGCATTTTCTATCCCTGATTGTTTTGGGGTTTAAAGGGAAGTTTGCGTTTAAAGATCTAGACGTTGGTGAAAAACCGCGTCTCGAACACTTCTACTAAAGAATTATCTTCTGGCCTGAAAAGCCTGGTTTTAATCATCTGAACGTGGAGCTCAGAAAATCAACTTAAGCAGCTTTTGGACTCTTTCAGCAGATTATGTTTATAAAAGAAATCTGTAGTAATTTATTAAAATGTATTTATGTATTTTATTTTTATTTGAAGTTTTTAGAGTTAAAAGGGTCCCTGTGTGCAAAATGTTTGCAAGCCCAGATTCAAAAAGTCCATGTTGACCATATGTGACCATAGTGAATACGTGACATTAATTTCTTTAATAAACCCATTTTAAACCCATCACTGCTTGTTTCCAGGTAGCCATGACGATGAGAATAAAGGATCACTTTTTGCTCGATATTTGCTCCTCGTGTTTTTCTCTGAACCGAAAACAGACGCATTAATGCTGCAGGTTTCTGCAGAAAGGAATTCTTCTCATGTTACATTAGGTGTATTAAGG
>NC_030429.2:27865085-27930085 GCF_001660625.3 Ictalurus punctatus | reverse complement strand
GCCACACTGATGATCAGAAGTGCTAATCATACTTTTTTTTTTATCCATTTATAGTTACATTTAACATGATAAGCAGTTTGACTATTACTTGTATCTAACATGACGACGTTTCACAACATTAACCGGAACATCAATGGATAAAAAGTACATCACTGTTATAGGAAATGAATCAACTTCAGAGAGGTGAAAGTAACTGTGATCATGCACGTTATACTGTAACACACACACACACACACACACACACACACACACACACGCGCACGCCGTTCATTACTCACGTATTTCCTCATACACTCCGTCTCCTGTCGGTTTCGGTCCTCTCCAGTGACGAGACGTTCGAAGAAACTCAAACGCTTGAATAAATGCAAATTTATTCAGATTAACTGCGCAGCACGCAGAGAGCACACTCAGCTCTCACAGACACCTTCCTCCTTTAAAATGATTTTTAAATATATATTTATTTATCAGGTTCTTATCTGTCTAAAAAAAACAAACAAACCAAAAAAAAGAACACATCAGATAAATTATTTTAAAAAAATGAAGCACAAACATATTTACAGCAGCAATCATATAAAGCCGTGTGTGTGTGTGATGACACTAAAAGGAATGTTTTATAATGAGTAACTATAGGAACATGTATACACACACACACTACATACAATATATAGAGGCATGACAGGTTGTAATTCAGCACATACCTTTATCTCTCTCCATATATATATATATATATATATATATATATATATATATATATATATATATATATATATATATATATATATAAATATAAATATAAGTGCTGGGCAATCTGATATAGGATAAATGTCGTCACAACGTGTGTCTCTGCTTCAGGACTTCTGTACCGATATTTGTCTGAAGATATTTTAATGAGGTGGTACGGGCTGGATGAAGGAAATAATTCGGTAAGAAAACAAAACAAAAAAACCCCGGAACACCAACCCCCCCCCCCCCCCCCCCCCCACCAATATATTTTTAGAAAGCAAACGTGACAAAAAGTACAAGTGAAGAAGTGCACATGATCACAATCTACAGTCCTTTACAAGTGATGACGTCGTAACTGTAATCTACAGTGGCTGCGTCTAAATATCAAACATACAAACGTGTATAAAGCTCCCTTTAGACGTGAACAGAGTAATAAAGTCTCGAAGTTTTACGCCGCTACAATCATCGAATAAAAACGGATTTTAAATATACACTATATTACAATTGCAGACGTTGCGTCAGTGCGTCTCTACAACAGTTGCAGCTTTTAGCTTTCCCACTACGAGGCGCTGTCCGGGTCAGAATTTATAAAAACGGTCACATCCTGTGTGCTCGGTTTAGGATTTAGGCTCCGCCCACAAATTCTAGCGCTCGCAGGATCGGTTGTAATAGTGGTTATTTTACATCTGGGTGCTTATCACGGTGTTATTCTCAGCATTTAAAGCATCGTGACTTTGCGACATCAGAATGGATGCTAACAAACACACTCGAGTATTTGGGATACGATTCTGAACTTCCGGGTTTCATTCCTGACAGTAACTGATATTTTTATCCATCACAAGCTTCTCGTTTAAATAAAAGCACAGTATGAGTCTCAAATCAGAAACACATACATAATTAAAACAATAAACAACAAAAACAACAGTGATGACTGGCATCAGGTAGCAAGTAAAAAAATAAAGACACAAATATACAGAACACTAACTCACGGGAATTCTGGGAATTTGGAGGTCCATATAAAGGAATTTTGAGAGTTTACTGACCCATACTGGGAACAGGGCTTTGGATACATGTACAGGGGAATTCTGGGAACATGGTGACCCATACAGCATAATTACAGTATATCGGAATTCTGATTTAAGCTACCCATACATGGGAATTCTGGGAGTTCAGAGACCTGGACAGCTCATCAAACTCCAAATATTCCCCAGTCTGCTTCACAAAACTTCCAAAGCTGTACAGGGGGATTGTGGGATTGTGGTGAGCCCTATGATGGAATCCTAGAAGTTTTGGGGACCTGTCCTGCGGAATCTGGGAGTTTGGGGAGACTTTAAATAATCACCCAGTGGAAATCAGTTATTGCTACAGCAGAACCCTGTGGACAAATCTTGCAAAAACTACACCGTCTGTGTTACTATAGAAACAAACGTAACTTTAGAGCTTGCACAACATCTTTACGTTTCTTTATCTTCATCTCCATGAGATTCAGACAATCACAGGGTTACATTTTAGCTGGAAATGTGGGATTTGGGTGATGATTTCTGGGATTTAATAATCTCTACATTGTGTGTGTGTGTGTGTGTGTGTGTGTGTGCGCGTGTGAACATTTCCCCTTTTTTCTGTTTCATTACGATCCCGACTGTGTGATCAGAAACTCCGCCCCCCTCCTCCTGACAGGCAGGGGCTGCTTGCTTGCCGAAGCCCCACTCCCATGCGGTGGCCGGGTGTTGTTGCCTTGGCTATGGTGGTGCGAAGGCGGGTTTTGGGGCTTGTTTCTGAGAGAGGGCGGGACCACGGAGGATTTGATTGGGATTATTCTGGTGTCCATGACTTCACAGTCCACCTGCATCATCAGCTCGTATCCACCCTGAGAGGATTTATACACCGACTCTGAACACACACGCACACACGCACACACGCACACACACACACATTAACCCTGCTGCAGTTAAAAGTGGTTTATAACTAAACCGGATTTTTCTTTGAGGTATGTTACCGTTGATGGCCATGGCAGGCATGACGAGGGACATCTTGGGTCGTGTGGTTTTGTTGTGACTGATCGCAGGAAGGAGCAGATGATCCTGAGAGAGAGATTTTAATTAATCCTGTATATATGTTAATTAATCGCTAATTAGCATGTGAACATCCTCTGTCTCACCCGTCTGAAGGAGACGACATAAAACGTGTCTTCACGCCGATCTATGGCATCCAGGAAGTGGCTGTAGCTCACCTCAGGGCCGGGTAAAAGCTGCAGCTGACTGTACACACACACACACACACACACACAATACGATATAACAATGTCCTTTAACTCACACTAATCTGAAATGCATGCTGGGTAATATACCTCTCCCACCTCTCGATGGAGCGGTGAGTCTCGATGGGGAGGTAGCGTGAGAAGTTTGTCTTCCTGAATTGAGCTTTCTGCTGGAGGAGACAAACGTGTTACATGGTCACTTTCACACACCAACCACACACCAACCACACACCAACCACACACCAACCACACACCAACCACACACCAACCACACACCAACCACACACCAACCACACACCAACCACACACCAACCACACACAGCTCCACCACAGGAAACACTTCAGGAACATTCCAAGTAGGGAACTGTTTCAGCAAAGTTTTAGTCGTGTTTCCACCAGAGGAACATTTGAGGTATGTTTCCACTACAGGAACTTTTTCAAGAACATTTTTGGTACCACCCGAGAAGCCATTTCAGGAACATGCTAGCTGTTGGAAAGGTGTTGGAATGATGATTTTAGAAACACTTTAGGTATATTTTAGGCACTTTTCTTTTTAACCAAAAGAACCATTTCAGTTTTAGGTACTGTTTTACTAGAGGATCCATTTCAGGAACAATTTTTTTTTTTTTACCAGAAGAACCATTTCAGTAATGGTCTAAGGCATTGATCACCAACCCTGTTCCTGGAGCTCTACCTTCCTGAAGACTTTAGCTCCAACCATAATCATGGCCACTCATCTAATCATTGCCTTAAGAAGTTCTTGGTCTGGTAAAGCAGGTGTGTTGGATTTTGGTTGGAGATGTAACCTGCAGGAGATAGCTCTCATGTAAGAGGATGGTGAACACGGGTCTAAGGTATCTGGTCACCAGAGGAACCATTTCAGGAACATGTTTCCACTAGAGAAACCTTTCTCAGCAGCAGTTTACATACAGTTTCATGTGGTTCCACCATTTCAGGAACAACTGAAATACACTTCAACAGAGGAACCATTTCTGTGGATGGGTTCGAGGTTTTAGGGGCATTTTGAAGAATTCTAGATCATTAACACTCACTGTCTTAACAAAGTGAGTGGTCTTAGGTGTGTGTGTGTGTGTGTGTGTGTGTGTGTGTGTGTGTTCAGACCTGTGCTTTTTTTGCCTTCTGTGCGATCTTGGGTTTGCGGTTTGTCTTCTTCCTGTTGATCTGATGGCGACGAACCCAACCACGCAGCTCATCAGCCACCCTGAGACACACACACACAGAAATAAACAAACTCCTGCAGATTACAACACACATGAGAAGGTCAGGGGTCTTGACCCCAGTTGCCATGCCAACCTGAGTGACTCGGAGCGATTGAACTGTCTGCAGTCGGAGGAGGAGAAGAGCTGGTCGATGTCCTGTAAGACGAGATCCTTCACCTCGCTGAACTCACTGCTCACGTTCCTGCACAGAGAGATGGAGAACGTTCAATAACAAGATAAATAATTATGATTATGTTTGTTATTATTATTGATAATGAGATTTATAATAACCTGAAGTAAAAGGAATCGGCGTTATCCCTCTCCACCGCTCCTCTCCTCCACCTGTCCTCTCCCGTGTCCTCCTCACTGTCCAGCCTGTCCTCCGCCGGTCTGTCGCTCACCACCCGGCCCGGCTCCTGAGCGGTCTCGTACACCAGCAGGCGTCTCCCCGTATGAAGCTCCTCCCCATCCTCCAGCGCAGACGGGAACTTCCTGTCCGTGATGCTGAGGGAGAAGAACGGCGTTTTGTTTTATGGCGGCCATGTTGTTTGTGAAACTGGAGGTTTAATTGCCGTCGACTGCGTTTTACCTGACAGGTGCGAAGCTGAAGGTGATGAAGAGCAGCAGCACCATCGCACACACCGCTCGCTTATTGGTGCCTGATTCAGCAACCTGTTACACACACACACACGTAATTGTAGATGCACTAACATCATTATAATACATTATGAAGTTTATAAAGAAGACGGTGGTAGACTACACAGATTACAGGGTAGAATACACACATACACACACTCAGACAGTCTCGGTCTGACCTCTTTGCTGGCGAGTCTGATTCGCAGGGCGTGGTTCTCTCGGCGCAGACGTTCGTTCTCCTGCTGTGCCTCTCTCAGCTGAGCCTCCAGGTTCTGTACGTACTCCTTCTTCTTCTTCCTGCTCTGACACGCAGACTCACGGTTCTTTATCATCCTCTGCTGACGCTTCAGTACCTTCATCTGAGGAAGAGGAGGAGCACGGTCAGCAAACCACACATCTCAGTACCAGCACCACCACCATCATCTCCACTACCATCACCACCACCATCATCACCATCACCACCACCATCACCATCAACACCACCATCATCATCACCACCACCACTATCATCACCACCACTACCATCATCACCACCATCACCACCACCATCATCACCACCACCACTATCATCACCACCACCACTATCATCACCACCACCACTATCATCACCACCACCAACATCACCACCATCATCATCATCATCATCACCACCACCACCACCATCATCATCATCACCACCATCACCACCACCATCACCACCACAAAAATAACAATAACAATGACAGCAAAAACAATGTGCTACTCCATCCATACTGAAGCACTGGGAATACTGAAGCGTGGGGAATACAGACGTTTTGGGAATACTGAAGCGTGGGGAATACAGACGTTTTGGGAATACTGAAGCGTGGGGAATACAGACGTTTTGGGAATACAGATGTTTTGGGAATACTGAAGCGTAGGGAATACAGACATTTTGGGAATAGTGACGCGCAGGGAATACAGACGTTTTGGGAATACTGAAGTGTAGGGAATACAGAAGTGGACAACATGGTGAAGAATATATAGACGTACATGAGGCAAGTGTAATACTGAAGCACACAGAGCATGTACGTGTTCGAAAACAAAAAATAAAGTCCACACACACACACACTCACATCAATGTCGCTGCAGTTGCTGCCAGGCAGAGAAGATGCTGGGATGATGGGCTTGGTGGTAGGCGGGGCTGTAGGGCTGGTGCAGTGCATGCTGGGAGACACGGGCTCCATTTTCACGATGGCCGGAGCAGAGCCCAAACACACCGACGGGGACAGAACCACTGCAGCAGAGCACACGCAGAAATCAGTAAACAAAAATCACCAACCGATCTGTAAGCTAATCACTCTTAGATGTGAAGAAGGAAACTGGCAGATTTCAGCCAATCGGCTCGCGGTACATAGAGATGGGGAGGAGTCTGTACCTGGTTGTGTTCCCTGCAGGATCAGAGTTTTAGCAGCCACACACATCGGCCTCGGCTGTAGCACAGGCTTACTGCTCAGAATGGAGCCAGCGTTCACTGCACACACACACACACACACACACAATTAATAATCAGTAGTATAATCAATAATCTTAGTGTATCTCAGACGTTAAGAATGTGTGTGTGTGTGTGTACCTGTGGTCTGTGCTACTGTGGGAACAGGAAGTGTGGGTGGAGCTTGGTGAGGGGGCGGGGCTGTGGTTGCCACAGTAACCTCCAAGGCACCCACCGGGGGTGAGAGAACATCTCCATACATGTAGGGGGGCGTGGGAGGGTTCTCACCTTTCACCTGAAACTGAGAGAGACTTGATAAATGTACGGGTACAGACGGAGGAAACTCGTCATCGGGTTGTGATGTTGCACCACGAACACAACGTAAGGGACTCGGATTATAAAACTGGCTTAAAGGTTGGGAGTAAAAGCATCACTGAAACTGCTTTCCATGTGAATTCAATGAATAAATTCATGAAATAAGTAATTCAACTGAATAAATTCATGGTTAAAACATTTTTGTCAATTGAAATCTAAATAGAAAAAGAATGAATTTACCAAAATAAAAACCCACAACTTACAAATTATAAAAAAAAAAAAAATACAAAAAAACAAACAGATGACAAAAAATTAAATATATAAATTAAAATCTGCATAACTACGTAAAGATTTAGAAAAGAAAAGAACTATGTTACTTAAATAATACTGTCATATTTGAACAGTTATCAGTTACTTGTTTTATGTCAATTCTTAATGATTGTATTTATTCATTAAACATAGCCCCCTCCAAAAGTATTGGAACGGCAAGGCTAGTTCTTTTGTTTGTGTTATACATTGAACCATCTGGGTTTGAGATCAGAAGATGGAGATGAGACGATAGATCAGAATTTCAGCTTCATTTCCTGGTGTTTACATCTAGACGTGTTAAACAACATCAAACACACAACCTTTTGTATCAGACCACAGAATTTTTAGGTGAGCAAAAGTACTGGAACAGAAGTCTTAATGTAAATATCACTTAATATTCGCTCGCAGTAACTGCATCACTCCTGCGCCTCACTGACACCACACTGCTGGTTTCTTCTCCTGTGAAGCTTCTCCAGGTTTCTCCTGCAGCTTCTGTCAGTAGTTGTGTGTTTCGGGGGGGTTTCTCCCTTCAGTCTCCTCTTCAGGAGGTGAGATGATCAGTTGGGTGAAGGTCTGGTGATGGACTTGTCCAGTCTAAAACCTTCCACTTTCCCCCTGATGAAGTCCTGTGTTGAGGTTGAAGTGTGTTCTGGATCGTTGTCTTGCTGCATGATGAAGTTCCTCCTGATTCATTTGGATGCGTTTCTCTGTAAATCTGAAGACAGAATGTTCCTGTAGACTTCTGAATTCATTCTGCTGCTCCATCATGAGTTCATCATCAATAAAGATCAGTGAGAATGTTCCAGAAGCAGCCGTGCGAGCCCAATCCATGACGCTACCTCCACCATGTGTCACAGATGAGCTTGTATGTTCTGGATCATGAGCAGATCCTTTCTTTCTCCACAGTTTGGCCTTTCCATCACTTTGGTTCATCTTGGTTCCAGAACTTTTGTGGATCGTCTCTGTATTTTTTTGTGAATTCCAGTCTGGTTTTCTGATTCTTACTGCTGATGAGTGGTCTGCATCTTGTGGTACGGCCTCTATATTTCTGCTCTCGAAGTCTTCTTTAAACAGTGGATTGTGAGACCTTCACCCTGCCCTGTGGAGGTTGTTGGTGAGGTCATTGTCTGTTGTTTTTGGGTTTTTCTTCACTGCTCTCACAGTGTTTCTGTCATCAGTTGTTGTTTTCCTTGGCCGTTCAGTGTCTGTTTTCCAGTACACCAATGGTTTCTTTCTTTTTCAGGACATTATATATGGTTGTACTGGCTATACCCAGTGTTTGTGCAGTGCCTCTGATGGATTTTTCCTCTTTTCTCAGCATCAAAATGACTTGCTTTTCTCCCGTAGACAGCTCTCTGCTCTTCTTGTTGGTTTATCCTTTTTAACAACAAATGCATTCTTCACAGGTGAAACTCAAGGCTAAAACCAAGAGTAGACATTCAGAGCTATTAATTGTTTAAACAATCAATTTAACAGGACACACCTGGGGAACAAGGAACACCTGTCAGTCACATGTTCCAATATTTTTGATCACTTGATAAAATGGGTGTGTTCAAACAAAAGGTGCCACGTTGCAAGTTCTTTGACATGTCTAGCTGTAAATATAAGGAGCTGAAAGCTGAAATTCTGATCCATCGTCTCATATTCGTCTTTTGATTTCGAACCCAAACGTATTCAATGTTTAGCGAAATCAACAGAATTAGCCTTGCTGTTCCAATACACTCGGACGGGACTGTGTTATATTAAGACTTCATGCATTGCATAATATATTGTATGCGACATAGACTTTATAAAACACACACACACACACACACACACAGATGGATTCAGAAGAGAGGGGGTGAAAGGGTAGAAGATCCCGGATACAGAAAGAACTTCAGGATGTGAGATAAAGGAAATAAAAAGATAAAGAACAAGCAGAAAGACAGAGGAAGTTACAGAAAACATTTACTGAGCTGCAGAGTCAATAGTGAAAGGGTAAATGCAAACAAGCCCTGTGTGTGGTCTGTGGCTGATGTGTGTGTGTGTGAGTGTGTGTGTGTAGATTATAAGTGTTGTAAGTGTAAACTGTGTTAGAACATGCTCAAACTGTAAGAACAGCAGGGGGTCTGGGTCTATGTGTGCGTGTGTGTACATGTGTGTACCTGAGCTTCAGGTAAGGACAGTACAGAGCTGTCTGAGGTCGGAGAGGACGAAGGAGATGGAGGCTCTGCCTTGACTTGGAACACTAAAACACACACCTCTTATTAATAAAGATAGTAAAGCAAACAGAAGGCCATCTCACACCTGGGCATCACACACACACACACTCACACATGTCCACGGGCAGAGGCTGTGCTATCGCCATCTCGTCTTTCATAACAGACATGTCACCTGAAAAAAGAGACAGAGAGAAAGAGCCTGTAGCAAATAACACTGATACTAATACACTCATCATATCAACCGATCAGTTATGCTAGCTCAGTACCGTGGTCGTGACCGTATCTCACCACCGTCTCACTACAGTTTTAGCACCATCGTCAGAACTACACCACAACTGCTGTCAAAACTGTCTTTATTAAATATTTTACCACTGCCGTAACCGCGTCTCGGCCCCGCGATGTCCGTTCAGCATAACCATACCCTGATACTGACATCATAATCACATCCTGTTATTAACCACACTGTGTTACTGGAGACAAAACTGCATGTAGGTACCCCTGGAATAACTCTATCATCTCCTAACCGTGGCCATCACCGCATTTCAGTAACGTCGTCAGAATCCCATCCTGCTGCAAAGACTGTTTACCTTCGAGCAGTTTGTTCTCCAGGTGTTTCCATGGTGCCATGGGGTTGTCTGGGTCAAGGGTCAGCACGAGGTCATTGTGAAGCTGTGGAGAAAGAATTCAGTGTATGGGTTTCCCAGCGGACATTAAACACTTTCTGTCTTGCGCTTGTGTTGCAAATCCCATCCCAGTTCCTACTGTATTGAAAACAGAATTTGTGATTCAAATGAACTGTTTGGGTCTCCACAAGGTGTGTTTCATTCTCTGAGGGTTACAGTCACATCACACAAGCTGTCCAGCTCACGAGCTCGTTGGACTCAGAGATGGTCTAACTGCTAGAGCGAGTCTACAGATAATCTCACGTTACAGATGTTCTCAGCTAGTTTAACTCCTGCAACTATCAGAGCACTGTTTCCTGCACTTTCCTCTCAGTATTCGTTCTCCTAGTTCATGAATTTGTTGTATCTAGTTCTGAATTTCAAGGTCAGGGCCAATGGAAGGGGAACCACCCCCACCCCTTCCAGTATTACCCAATTCGTAACTACACCATCACTGTACCACACCCGTTCCTCCACCCCCAGACCCGTGGGGCAGCACTGCGTAGGGCTAGGACTGGTTTAAACACCACTGCTCATCTGAAGCTACTCTAACCCCTCCAGGTACACTGCAGTGACACCGGCCCAGTGTACCACTCACAACCTCTAGGGCTAATCCGAATACTAGCACTCCGCTAGAACTAGCTAACAACTCCGGCTAATCGAACCACTGCACTGTGTCTACAGATAATCAAACCACTCCGTGTACACTGCAGTGATTCTCCCACACTTCACATGCTCTACAGTACAATATACCACCACAGGACGTCTACAGCTAATCCTAAAATCACTGCAACTAGCCTTCTACTCTTTCTAGAACCAGCTCACGTCTACGGCTAATCCACTGTTGTTCATGCACTAGTACAAATACAGCTACTGTGCTGCAGGGACTCCAAAGCTTTAAAATATTCCAAAAATATACCGACCTTCACTCGGAAGTTTCTAGACCTGATCCAATGACCACATCTGTCCTAGTGCTAGTTCAATCATTGCTAATCTCCTGCTAATCCAACCGCCAGGCAACAATCTACAGCTAATCTAGCCACTTCAAGGGCTCTAGAACTGACAGCAATTCATCTAGAGCTAATCTAGACACAAATTTAGTGACTACAAACGTTTTAAAGCAAATCCAGCGACTGTATATGAGTAAAGTTACAGTAGCAAACTCGCTGTAATTAATCTAGAGCTAATCCAGACACTCCAACAACGCTAAACCCAATAAAACCGCTCCAGCCTTTCCAGAGCTTATCCAAATGATGCAATGAACGCGACTGCTGCGCTGATCCAGTCACTGACTCTAGAGCTAATTCAGGTTGCTATCGTGTTATTGTTATATCGTGATAAACGCAGGTCGCTATACATACACTTTTCTGAAATATCAGGTATTGCGATATATTTCTATAACATTTCGATGCCTTCTTTATAAAAACAAAACCGCTGATTAGATGCTTTGTGACGCGACACGTTTTCTTTTGCAGATTTTTAAACATCTGTCCTGCTTTTCAGCGTTTAAAAGGACTTATTCCTGCAGACACTGAAATAAAAGAACTTTTCAGTCGCTCACTGCAGTTTTCCCAGCAGTCTGTCAGGAAGTATGAATAACCTGATGTAGATGGTGTATGGCAGAAACGTCTTTAAGCATCACTATGTGATATTTACGTCCTCGGGCCGTCGCTTTAGAGTGGCAAGAGGAAAGACTAAGAGAGTTAACGCCTCCTTTGTGGCTGTGGATGCTGCAGTGTTATATGTGTAATGTACGTACTGTTATGGCTTTGTATTTGTTTTTATTAACAGTAAAAGTTTGTATCCATGCGGTAACGGAATGGCATTTTTCTACAGAAATAGTTTCCCGTAGAGGACAATAAAGTTGAAGTTGAAGAGCTAATCCTAAAATCAGAGCAGCGGTCGTTAGGCTAGTTCAGCGCAGCTGCTCTCCTAGCTAACAGCTGCAGCTAATCCTGAGACAACCGAAGCACCGCACTCTCGCA
This sequence comes from Ictalurus punctatus, assembly GCF_001660625.3. Taxonomy (NCBI): domain Eukaryota; kingdom Metazoa; phylum Chordata; class Actinopteri; order Siluriformes; family Ictaluridae; genus Ictalurus; species Ictalurus punctatus. The sequence continues at coordinate 27,918,327 of NC_030429.2, read as the reverse complement.
GATCGCTAGTGAACAGTCGAGGGTTCACTAATATCAGAGCTCCAGAACTTCACCTCGACTCGGACAGGACATAACGGAGCAGTAACGATAGCTGTTCTCTCTCTCACACACTCTCACACATACACACTCACTCACTCGGCACATCCACTGCCTATGGCGTAGGTGTGTGTATGAAAGAATGAAAGAGAAAGGACTCACCAGTGTGTCATATTTCAGTCTGTCTTCACCCTCCTCCATACTCTCACACTGATACAGACAGGCATCTGAGACAGAGAGAGAGAGAGAGACAGAGAGAGAGACAGAGAGAGAGAGAGAGAGAGAGAGAGAGAGAGAGAGAGAGAGAGAGAGAGAGAGAGACAGAGAGAGAGACAGAGAGAGAGAGAGAGAGACAGAGAGTGAGAGAGAGACAGAGAGAGGCTTTGTGCAACGTTACACTTTCTCCCAGCAGGAGATTTTATGTCACATAACCATTCATCTCAGTTATAGTTTAAAAAAACAAGAAAGTAATACATAATAAACAATAGTACAGACATAATGGTATCACGGTGTTATTGTTAATGACAGTTTATCATCGACTTCCTCCTTCTACAATACAATGGCTTGTGACCGGTTTATTTTTTTACTCAATGCCAAAGTTTATCACCATTACTCTTCCAGAGCCGGTCCATACAGGATCTCAATGGATTTTTTGTGACTGTCGCAGCCAAAAATGCTTGATTTTTCTGCGTCATGCATTCTCTAAAGCTACTCGAATTGGCAAAATTACATTTGCACAAAATTGTTCTGCACGCGCTTTCTCAGTGATGTTTGTTGGTAAACGAGACCTTTTCACTGTGCTCGTGTTCGACGCACGCGAATGGAAGAGGACGTATCTGCAGAAAATCTGTGGTAACTTTGAAAAATCGTGAGCTCCTCCGAATATCGCGGTGTTTCCTTGATCCCGAAATCTCCTACAGGAACCGAATCGCAGCAAATCACAGGTTTTGTATTAACGCACCAGTTCTGATACGTTATCGTTTCTATAGTAACAGCTCGTCCTCAGCGACTCGTACGGCGGATGCTACGGTGGAAGGAGTCTCCAGTGTCAGCGCTTTGTACCAGTCAGAGGAGATCAGGATTGGAAAATGAATAAAACTCTAAGTGTCTGTAAAAGGCTGTGGTGTAAGAGGAATAAAACACACGAATTACAAATGCTGCTGTGGGAAAATATTAACAAACAAGAACAATTCAATCTTTATCTGTTTTTGTTTGTACCGTGACGCCGTGCCAGCGTTAAAATCAAGCAAAAATAGGAAGAACTTACAAAAGATTTTTAAAGTTTATCTTTGATTTAAAAAAAAAACAAAAACAAATCTAAAACTACACCGTGCCTCACGTCGTTACAAAATCTCTTCATACGAATGAACCGAACAAGGAACCGAGTCGTAGCGGAGGTGAAACCATCACAGTCCAGTAGAACACGCCTCAGAGATCCGGTCCCAGTGTTCTACCAACAACAGAGGAGATTTCCCGAAGTGTATCTGTACTGCACTGATCCCACCCGGTTGGCATTTCTTCCACGGCGTAAGTGTTTATAATGGGGTTGAGCTCTGGAGATGAGGCCTCCTTAGATGCAGCATCTACTCTTTAATGAGAAGTTTTACGAGATGTGATCGTTTGTGATTGACCTAAACACTACACGAGCTGATTGCTTTCCTGTTGCGTTATTCGTCAGTAATACAGTGTAGAGCAGCACTAGTGTTTATTACAGTGACATTATTGTGGTGCGTCATGACGTCACGCATCATTTCAGTGAAGTGCGTCAATAGTACAGTTTATTATTATTATTATTATTATTATTATTATTATTATTATTTATCTCTGTGACATGATTCACCTTATTACAATATAATCATTTAGCACAATATTATGTACGTTTATCATCAGGTGACGGCTTCTACAAATGCTGTGGAATATTAATAGCTAGTTTTATTTTGAGCATAATTTTTATTATTTTTATTATTATTATTATTATTACTATAATTCGTTTATTGGGTTTGTTGTTGTTGTTGTTGAAGCTCCAACACACACCGTTTATCTGGCATTAAATAACACTCAGCTGCTGTTGATCAAAAACACAGTATTTAATAATAAAACAGAGGATAATGTTAGAAGTTAGACTTTATTATAAAAGGGAGAAATGAAATCATCCAGTCACTCACCCCAGTCTTCACTTGTCAGGAGATTATCCGCAAAAAACCGACTGTCCAAATCAGACAGTAATTCCGCCGTCATATCCCCCAATGATTATAAAATAAACTCTTTAAGCCTAAAAAATAAAAAATAACTATATTTATGAGATTTCCGTCTTAAACACAGACAGGCTGTAACCACCGCTAGCTGCTCACACCAATCCCATCTAAACACCTCCAACAACCACACTTTAACAACACTACCGCAGATTCCGCGACTCAGACTGATCTCTATTATATTTATATTTGTATTTATTTATAAAGCATTCTAATAATCCACTTTGCAGCACCACACACACGCATTGACACACACACACACGCACACACACACAAACCAGGAAATTGATTTGCCTAAAAACAGTCGTCTTTCCTTTTTCTCCCATTATCCAATCAGAACGCAGGACATCAAGACGGACAACTCAGCGGACCAATGAGATTTCTGAGCAAAGGGTCATTCGAACCTAGATTGACCAGTAGCTGGGCTGAACTAGAGAAAGTGGGCGGAACTCATTCGTAAAAATATTTTTTTGTGTGTATTTATTTTAAATATATATATTTTTGTTCCGTTAGCAAAAATAATAACCGTAATTGTTTTTTTTTTAAAAAAAAAATATATATATATATATATATATATATATATATATATATATATATATATATATATATATATATATATATATATATGCATATATATAATTTTAAACAATACTTTTTTTTTTTTTTTTAAATAAATGAATATACTGCCGTTCGTGCACAAAGACAAATATAGACTCTATCTTCTTTCTTCTGGTGTTATTTAATTTAATGTGAATATTTGATGCAAAACCACTTTATATCAGGATATTTTCTGATAATGTAATAAATTACTGCTATAAAGTGCTTTAAAAAAATAAAATAAATAAATAAATAATAATAAAAATAAGTTATTCGATGCGAGCGTCAGGTGTACCGTTAAGAGGCGCTTCTCTAAGGCCCCCTTTAGCTGGCTGTGATATTCGCCTGAAGTAAAATAACACCGTCCCGCTAGCATCTCGGCTAATTTTTCCAGTTCTAATAAAAGTACTCCATATAGCTCTTTCATTATACACAGTATTATTTGGTGTGTTCTGTGTATATTTGGTCAACAAGCAGTATTCAGTATGTGGTGTTTAGAGTTGTATTGTTCACACACACACACACACACACACACACACACACACATATCTGGTCCATGTTGACATCATGATATGCGTCACACAATTGCTGCAGGTGTTTCAGGTGCACTTTCACACTTCTTCAAATCTCCCGTTCTACTACATCCCAGAGGTGCTCCACTGGATTCAGATCCGGTGACTGGGAAGAACACTGAGCTCATTATCATGTACAAGAAACCAGTTTGAGATGACTTCTGCTTTATGACATGGTGAATTATCATGCAGGAAGTAGAGATTAGAAGATGGTAAATTGTGGCCATGAAGGAATGGACACGGTCAGCAACAATACTCAAATAAGCTGTGGTATGATTGATTGGTTTTAACTGGCCCAAAGAGTACCACGAAAACATTCCCCACACCATTACACCACCTCCACCAGCCTGGACTGTTGACACAAGGCAGTTTGGGTCCATGGATTTATGCTATTGGTGCCAAATTGTGAACCTACCATCTGTGTGCCTCAGCAGAAATCGAGATCTGCCTCAAGGTTCGACGTGTTGTGCATTCTGAGATGCTTTTCTGCTCACCACAACAAGTGGTTATAAGTTACTGTAACCTTTCTATCAGCTCAGAACCAGTCTGGCCATTCTCTGGTAAGCGCTCTCATCAACAAGGTGTTTCTGTCTGCAAACCTGTTGCTCACTGGATATTTTTCTTTATCGCACCATTCTGAGTAAATTATGGAGACTGTTGTGTGTGAAAATCTCAGGAGATCAGCAGTTATAGAAATATTCAAACCAGCCCATCTGGTACCAGCAAGCTTCCATGCCTCAGTCAAAATCATTGAGATCACATTTTCCCCCATGCTGATGGTTGATGTGAACGTTATCTGAAGCTGCTGGCCCATATCTGCATGATTTTATGTATTGTACTGCGGCCACATGATTGGCTGAGTAGAGACAGAATGAGTAGGTGTGCAGATGTTGGCCGAGTGGTCTGATTTAGCTTGTCCCAGTAGGCAAATTTATTCATGCCATGTAGGCACTTTAGTAGCCACATTAGTCATGAGCTACAGGCTGAGTGGACTGATTTAGCCACATTGAATAGATAATTTATCCTGGCCCAAAGGGACAATTTATTTATGCAAAATAGGTGCTTTGGTAGTCACTTTATTCAGGCAGAGTTGACAGATTTATCTGTCCCTATTGGCCACTTTAGCAGTCGCTGATTTAGCCCAACATGCAGCTATATTCCGTAATTCCAATATTGAATCTTTCCCACCTCAATTTTATTTTATTTTTTTTACACACTAAGTTCCAAGTATTAATTTCTGACATGTTTGCCCTTTTGACCACTAAATAATGTGGATGGAATGAAGGGCCCTTGAAGTGTGGCTATAACATGACTGACAGGAGGTACGTAAACACAAACGAGAGTAGACCTGTATTTTTCAGGCACTTTTTCTAAGGTGTATGGTGTATTATAATGCACTCCACTCTTCTGGGAAGGCTTTCCACTAGATTTCGGGGCGTGGCTGTGAGGATTTGTGTTCATTCAGCTACAAGAGCATTAATAAGGTTGAGGTCAGGTGCTGATGTGATGGTGAGGAGGCTCCAGTTCCAGTTCACCCTAAAGGTGTTCAGTGGGGTTGAGGTCAGGGCTCTGTACAGGACACTCGAGTTCTTCCACCTTCTTCCAACCTTCACACACCACGTCTTCATGGAGCTCATTTTGTGTCATGCTGGAACAGGTTTGGGCCTCTTAGTTCCAGGTCTATTAGTTCCAGGTCTTAGGTCTATTATTATACTTGTCTTAAATGTTTTTCATTTCAATTAAAATCCCCAAAACCTTCACCATAATCAATTATTACAACAAATATTATATTGATGCACATTTACGAGATGCTCAGTTGTACTCCTTTTGTTCTATTTTGAAGACACCAGATGCTCACAAGTAAACAAAGTCAGTCTCTCTCTCTCTCTCTCTCTCACTTCCTCACACTGCTCATCACACACTGCACCTCGGAGCTTCAGTCTGTTCACAGGGTGTAAAGTTTGCTTGGGTTCATCTTTAACTCTTACATTCAGTCGTGATGGAGAATACCGGGTTCATCTGTTTCTTGCTGTATGTGAGCGTACACACGGCCAACAGCGGTGAGTGCTTCCACATCATATATATATATATATATATATATATATATATATATATATATATATATATATATAAAAGAAAGCCTTTAAAACAGGGGTGGGCAATCTTATCTGGAAAGGGCCGGTGTGTGTGCAGGTTTTCTTTCCAACCGAGGAGAATCCACACCTGAATCTAGTGAAAGCCAAGATCAACTGATTAAACAGGTGGAACCAGGTGTGCCTCCTGCTTGGTTGGAATGAAAACCTGCACCCACACCGGCCCTTTCCGGATAAGATTGCCCACCCCTGGTTTAAAAGATGCTTCTCAAAGTGCTGTAAATAAAATAAGTAGTACACAGAATTTTAAAAAATTAATAATAATAATAATAATAATAATAATAATAATAATAATAATAATAAAAATAGACATCAGCAAGCAAATGCTAGTTATCCTAAACCCTTCCAGTATAGCAGCACTGCACAGTACCACACCTATTGAAGTATTGTGTACAATATTACAATGATAATGATAAATGCTCTACAGCAGGAGATCTCAAACATTTGAATTATCCTATAAATATTTTCCAACTCCAATGGAAACTCCATTTTCCAAGTCAGTATTACATTTTTATTAACTTCCCACCACCGATATTTAAAATGTATAAAAAAAAAAATATGGGATTAGAAATAAAGTGTATTTTATTTGGATTAAAGTAGACTAAAATGATAAAACGCAAAACACAGAGACACATCTTCTTGTCTCAGGAGTACACAGGATGTGGTTTGCGATAAACATATTGACGCACTGATATACACAATTAGAGATGTTTAAACATCTGTAGGAAAGAAGCACGTTGGTGGTGGTGGTTTATATCAGCAGGCCTTTGAGTCATAACCAGTTCTACTTTTTTGGTTGGAATTATTCACATGAAGGCAGCACATAAAGGAAGGTGTGACAGTCCCTCAAAACAGACGTCTATCACCATCTACACTGGTTAGTTTAGTGAATAAACATAGCTAAGAGCAAACTAGTTTTACAGAACGAGGAAGTTTTACTGAGGCAGCTTGACTTCGACTGTTTACTGACACTGTATTTTCTCCTGCACTCTGACTGACAGAAAAACGATCTTGTCCAGAGAAAAACATCTGTATACTTAAATGTGGAGAGACTAACGGTAACGTGACCTGGAGCAGAGATGTGGGTGGAAAAAGGGACAAGATTCTCAGCGTCTACAAGGACACGGTTATCAAACACATCACTGATCCGGACAGACGTTACAGCTCAGGAAGACGTCTGATTCTGAGTATATTTAATGTCTCGTTCTCAGACGCTGGTCGATATTACTGTAATGAGAACTCAGTGGAGGTCAGTGTGACATCAAAGACTCAGATAATCATCAATACGGGGGGTAAGTGGTCTGACCATTGATTTCATTAAAACTCCACCACACAATTATTATTATTTTAGAGTTTTATATATATGTATGTTTATATATAAACACAGTATCTCACAAAAGTGAGTACATCCCTCACATTTTTGTAAATGTTTGATTATATCTTTTCAAGTGACAACACTGAAGAAATGACACTGTGCTACAGTGTAAAGTAGTGAGTGTACAGCTTGTGTAACAGTGTAAATTTCCGTCCCCTCAAAATAACTCAACACACAGCCATTAATGTCTAAACCGCTGGCAACAAAAGTGAGTACACCCCTAAGTGAAAATGTACCAATTGGGCCCAATTAGCCATTTTCCCTCCCCGGTGTCATGTGACTTGTTAGTGTTATAACTATATCGTCTCAGCCACAAAATCAAGATCCTGCCATGACCATCCCAGTCCCCTGACCTGAACCCCATAGAACACCTGTGGGGTGAACTGAAGAGGAGAGTCCACTAGTGTGGACCTCGAAATGTGAAGGATCTGGAGAGATTCTGTATGGATGAACGCTCTCAGATCCCTCGCCATGTATTCTCCAACCTCATCAGCGTTATAGGAGAAGACTCAGAGCTGTTATCTTGGCAAAGGGAGCTAGCACAAAGTATTGACTAAAAGGTGCCAATAATTGTTGCACAACTATATTTAACAAAGCTATATTTTTATATATATATATATATATATATATATATATATATATATATATATATATATATATATATATATATATATATAAACCTCTGTTGTGTTGGCAATTGTTCGATATCTTTGAGAGCAGAGTATTTTTGTCAATTTAATTTTTTTTTTTACAAATGATCAAAAGGATAAACAATAAAGACAATTTTGCCAATATTAGTGGAGGGCACTGTATATATAATATATATAAAGTTTAACATAATTTGGAATGTTAATCATTAAAAAAATATATTTAATTTGATCATATTATTATATATGAACATATATGAACAGGTAACTGCAGAGATGTATTGCATGGTTTGAATTTTATTTTTATTTTTAAATAGTTGTTTATCTTTTGGTAAACACATCTGAGGTGATCATGTGATTTGGTTTTCAGATTGGTTGACGGTAACAGCTTTAGTAGCCGGGGGTTGTGCGCTTGTTTTAGTGTCACTTCTGGTTCTGTGGAGGTGTTTCTCCAAAAGGAAAGGTAACATTTCATTTAAATTATATACAGTAAAGTTTTATTATCTTCACTACTGAGCTAGAATGCTAACCCACTAACCTGCTTGGCCTGTCCTTATCTCTTGGATCATGTGTTTTGTTAGATATACTGCTCACTGTTTATTTTGTTAGATACAGTGCATCCGGAAAGTATTCACAGCGCTTCACTTTACTTTCCAGATGCACTGTATACTGCTCACTGTTTATTTTACATTAGTGATTGTGCAGTTCTCAGCTCTGACAGTAGTGCAGCTGCAGGTTTATATCACAGATTTATATTAATGCTCTCTCTCTAATATGGTATTGTTTTTATAGTAACAGTTAAAAAAGTATAGAAAAGTAACAGTATCAGATTAGAAAATGTGTGTAATTGTTGATATATTGATATGTTTTCTGTAAGGAGGTTTATGTAACATGTAAGGAAGGAGTCTCTAGTGTCAGCGCTTTGTAACAGTCTGAGGTGAAGCTGTTATTTTAAGTTTTCTGGCATCTTCAGGACTGAAGAGTTTACACTTTGTGGTTTCTCAGTAACATGACAATCTGTGGGTTTTTTTTTTGTCTTATTAACTGACAGAATCCGCAACCCGTTTAACTCTTATTATTACCTCTACATTCAGGTAGCACCGCCAAAATACAGCACGATTCAGCTGAAAAAGGTAATCACTTAAAACATTATCTTCACACACAATGTCACAAAGTTTTATCTGGAGATGAAACCTCGTTTTTGAAGGGTTCCTATTAGAAGGAGCATTTTACAGCTTTATCAGTCAGGTTCCTGAGTGGCACAGCAGAAAAGCCTTCACCCTATCGTCTGGAGATCGAGTCCCAATGATGCCACAGATATCTATGGCCAAAAGAGCAAAATAGGCCATGCTCTCAGGGTAGGAGGGGCATACTGTCTCTCACCTGTTAGTCACAGCAACCCTAGACAATCATAGATGTCTGTTAGACTTCTGTATGTGGAAGACGGTAGATTTCCTCTGATTGTGTTACGCTGCCCTGTGACGCAGGTTGAAAAGATGTGGTTGGCTGACTTCACATGTCTCAAAGGAACTGTAGTATAATTGTTGGCAAATTGCTGTGGTATAAGAGGAATAAAACACTCAGGGATCTGGAAAATACTCAACTCTGTGGTGTTAACATTAACTTTTCATCAGACCACAACATTATTATTATTATTATTATTATTATTATTATTATTATTATTATTATTGTTGTTATTGTTGTTACTATAAACTTTGCACTGAAATGAAAATAATGGGGATTAGTTGTGGATAAGAATAGTGACCCCTAGTGGTGACCCCTACACTCTGTGTCTCAGCAGGATCTTCGGATCTGTACACATCGGTATACATCAACGAGACTCCATCAGCTCCTCGACCAGGTGAGTTTACTATTAATGTAGAGTTTATTCATTTATGTGGGTTATAAATATAAATGACTCAGAATGAGAACGTGAGCTTCATAAACTAATGTTTAATTATAGGATTGCCTTCTTTAAGAATGATAAAATAACTGATAAAATAAATGATAAAATGATATAACTTCAGTATATCAGTTAGTAATCAGATGTTTCTCTGTATTTCTCTGCCCTTAGCAGCTCCACAGCAGATCCCAAAAGATGGATGTTACTATCTGGCTACACATCCAGGAATCCAGAACAGGTGTTAACACACATGTCCGTTTATACTTTCAGTCTCATTCCTACACTTTTTATTGACTTTTTTTTGTTTGGGTAGGCAGCTAGATAGATAGAATGAAGGGGGGTTTCATGAAAAAGATTTCATGATTAAGGATCTACTAAGAGATTTTCTTTGCTCAGTTCAAATGCTCAGTTATATAAAAAAATTGGTAATTGTAAGTCTGCCAAATGCTGTAAATGCTTGGTCTCTATAGAAAAGATAAGTATAAACAAACTTGTAAACAAGGCACTTAGATATTTTTGAAGTGTGAAAAAAGTGGGGAGGTGGCAGTTAAAATGTGCCATGAAGTAGTTCTACTACTACTACTACTACTACTACTACTACTACTACTACTACTACTACTAATAATAATAATAATAATAATAGTAACAGTAACAGCAGCAACACAGGTTACTACCGCTAACATTACAAATAATAATGGAGTCCTATATCAGAGCTGGCCTTCCTAATCAGTTTGTTGAGTTTCTTCTTGGCCTTGGCACCAATACCATTTCCCCAGCACACAATAGCGTACAGCAATGTAGAAAAGTGCACTGACTACAACCGGCAGACAATGTGAGAGAGGCCTTTAGATGCTCAGAAGTTACCCTGGGTTCCCTTGTAACCTCACAGACTCTTGCACATCTTACTCTTGGAGAGATCTTTGTTTGTCTCCACTCCTGGAGAGGGGAACAACGGTCTTAAATTTCCTCCAATTGCACACAATCTGTGTGACTGTGGATGGGTGGAGTCCAAACTCTTTAGAGATGGTTTATAACCTTTTCCAGCCTGATGAGCTTCAACAACTCTTTTTCTGAGGTCCTCAGAAATCTCCTTTGTTCATGACATGATACACTTTCACAAACATGTGTTGTGAAGATCAGACTCTGATAGATCCCTGTTCTTTAAATAAAACAAGACGCTCACTCACTCACTCACACCTGATCATCATCCCACTGACTGAAAACACCTGACTCTAATCTCAAAACTTTCAAGCACCACTGAATGAATGTATTGAATTTTATTTTGTTTTTCAAATAGTTGTTTATCTTTTAGCAAGCTTCAGTACTGAGCTAGAATGCTAACCCGCTAACCTGCTTGGCCTGTTCTTATCTCGTGGATTATTTGTTTTGTTAGACATACTCATGCTCACTGTTTATTTTACGTTAGTGCTTGTGCAATTTTCAGCTCTGACAGTAGTGCAGCTGCAACTCACAGGTTTATATTAATGTGTTCGCTCTAATACAGTCATGTGAAAAAATAAGTACACCCCATGGAAATTGTTGGCTTTTTTGACATATTTGGACAAGCAAACATTTGATCATCTTTGAATCAGTACCTGTTAATAAAGTAGATATACTTGGGATTTAAAACATGTTTTACATTTTTTCATCTGTAGTGTTGTTCACCTGCATTAAAGCCTGACAGAATCCGCAACCCGTTTAAGTCTTATCATTACCTCTACATTCAGGTAGCACCGCCAAAGTACACCACGATTCAGCTGAAAAAGGTAATCACTTAAAACATTATCTTCACGCCCAATATCAGAAGGTTTTATCTGGAGATTAAATCTGTATTTGAAGGGTTCCTATTAGAAGGAGCATTGTAAAGCTTTATTGTCACTTATTGAAAGTGGAGACAGATGCAGATGTAGTTAAGGCAGTATAATTACAGTCCAGGCAAATAATCCAAATATAGTGCTTAAAGACAGTTCTCAAAAACAGGGACAGGCTAAGGTCAGGTGATCTACAAACAGGATGTCAGAGGATAAACAAATGCACATGAATGTAAACAGGATGAGGGTCAAATACAGCAAAAATCAGATACAGTGTAAGACCTGGTAACAACAGAGACAAAAGGCAACTGAGTGTATACTTCGCAAAGTTCTGGTGGTAGAAAGTCTTTATATAAAGCGCGCGCGCGCGTGTGTGTGTATGCGTAATATGGATTAGGTGTGCACAATCAGAAGTCCAGGGACTGAGAGCGAAGCAGTGTATGTGTGCACGTTATGGGAAGTGGAGTCCCACATGTCTGTAGGCTGCAGTGCATGCTGGGATCTGGAATCTGTGCTGTGACTTGACCTGAAAATTATCAGTCAGGCTCCTGAATGGCGCAGCAGAAAAGCCTTCACCCTTACGTCTGGAGATCGAGTCCCAACGATGCCACAGATATCTGTGACCAATGCTGTCTCTCCCCTATAAGTCACAGTAACCCTATGTGGAAGACGGTAGATTTCCTCTGAGTGTGTTACGCTGCCTTGTGACGCAGATTGAAAAGTTGTGCTGTGACTGACTTCACATGTCTCAAAGGAACTGTAGTGCAATCGTTGACAAATTGCAGTGGTATAACAGGAAAAAAACACTCAGGGATCGGGAAAATAACATTTTCCACAACATTAAATAAAGCAAACATTATAAAAGCAAAACACATCAATAACTAAAAACTTTGTACTTTGATCCTGAAACATTTTATATGAAAGAATGGGGATTAGTTGTGGATAAGAATAGTGACCCCTAGTAGTGACCCCTACACTCTGTGTCTCAGCAGGATCTTCGGATCTGTACACATCGGTATACATCAACGAGACTCCATCAGCTCCTCGACCAGGTGAAATTACTGTTAATATAGAGTTTATTTATGTGGCTTATAATTATAAATTATTCAGAATGAGAACGTGAACTTCATAAACAAATGTTTTTCTTGCGCTCCTTCCCACGTTTGACCTCAAGCAGTTGGCCACCCCAGCAACTCACAAAGCCGGCAACTAGCTTGACCTCATCCTCACATGTAACTCACACAAAATTATTACTTGTTACTCCTCTCCACACCTCTTACCATTTCTTTATCCAGTTTTCTATTTCTCTCCCCTCACCCCCTCACAGTCTTCAACCTCTATCTCTATCTCATTTTGTGGCAATCTTCGCTCCCTTTCCCCACTCACAATTCTCTTCCATTGTCACAACCTCACTTCCCTCTGATAGCCTCCTCTCCTCACTGTCCTTAAACACCACAATTGACATTCTATGTTTCACTCTAACATCTTCGTTTTCAGTGACACTGACTTAATTTACCTTCAACACGTGCATTTGTTATGGTTTTTGGCCCTGTCTCTGCCCCTGTATTGTCACTGTTTGTTTCCCGTATGTGTCATCATTAGTCTCAGCTGTTTTGTGTTTCAGCCCGATTATGTTTAGTACTTAAACCCCTCGTGTCCCTTTGTACTTAGCGAGTATTAGGTGAGTTTCCGTATACCAGGCGTTTGTTTCTTGCTTCATGTGTTATTGTTTGATCTTGTTCTCACCCTCATTCATGATTCCTGTTTTGTCAATTGCTTGACCCATTGCCTGTTATTTGACCATGCTATTGTCTCATGATTTGGATTTGTCAGCCTGCCTCTCTTTATTAAAAGCTCTTATCTGCACTTGCATCTGTCCTAACCTCCATTACGTTTAATTACGTGACACATAGATAGAAAGAAAGAAAGAAAGAAAGAAAGAAAGAAAGAAAGAAAGAAAGAAAGAAACTTTATTAATCCTGATGGAAATTGCAAAATTACAGTAGTGGTAAAAGACAAACATTCACAGATAAATACAATAAAAAAGCACAGTAATTTATTGCAGGTCCAGGTACTTATATGTGTCCACTACCTCCAATGTTCAGCTGCAGTTTGCACCACTCAGCAAAACTCTCCACCAAGGCCATATACTCATCCCCCTGCCCACCTCCGATGCATGTAGTTCTGCACATGACATGACTCTGTGTTATACCTAAAATCTGAATGGAGGATTGAACAGGAATGGAGCCAGTACAGTCCCCTGAGAAGCCCCAGTGCTGCACATAGCCATATCTGACTTACCAGTTAGGTAGTTCACAGCAGGTTGAATTGTGTTTGTTGACCATCCCTTTCCAGATTTATTCCACCATTGCTGTTATAACAACCTCCTCCAATCTTCTGGGAAGGCTTTCCACTAAATTTTGTATCGTAGCTGTGGGGATTAATGATCATTCAAGTAACAAGAGCATTAATAAGGTTGAGGTCAGGTGCTGATGTCGATGTGAGGAGACTCCAGTTCCAGTTCACCCTAAAGGTGTTCAGTGGGGTTGAGGTCAGGGCTCTGTACAGGACACTCGAGTTCTTCCACCTTCTTCCAACCGTCACACACCACGTCTTCATGGAGCTCGCTTCGTGCACTGTCTGTCATGCTGGAACAGTGTTTGGGCCTCTTAGTTCCAGTGAAGGGAAACTGTAATGCTACAGCGTACAGAGACGTTCTATACAACTGTGGAACAGTTTGTGGAAGAAAAACATATAGGTGGTGAGGAGATCACATAATGTATTTCTGTTATGTTTGTGATTTAATGTATAAAAATAAAAACATATTGAGAGCATGTTTACATTGTGTTCATTTGTGTTTCTGTAATACATAAAGTGACCAAATTCTTCCTGATTCAAATATGATGCCTTTTCTATCAGTTTTCTTTTTTATCACACATTCTCACACGCCTATCATTACACTTATCTTAAATGTGTTTAAGTTCACTTAAAATCCCCCGAGACCTTTACCATAATCACAAATATTAGAGAAACACACATTTCTGAGATGATTAGTTGTGCTCCTTTTGTTGTCTTTTTGAGGTCATGCCCACAAGTAAACAAAGTCACACACACACACACACACACACACACAAACACACACAAACACACACAAACACACACCCACAATCAGGGATACATAACATTACATCACTTCCTCAGCCTCATCTCACTTCCTCACACTGCTCATCACACACTGCACCTCGGAGCTTCAGTCTGTTCACAGGGTGTAACGTTCGCTTTGTTTCATCTTTAACTCTTACACTCAGTCGTGATGGAGAATACCGGGTTCATCTGTCTCCTGCTGTGTGTGAGCGTACACACGGCCAACAGCGGTGAGTGCTTCCACATCCTATATATATATATAAACCCTAAACCCTTCCAGTATAGCAGCACTGCACAGTACCACACCTGTTAAGGTATTGTGTACAATATTACAATGATCCATAAATGCTCTACAGCAGGAGATCTCAAACTTTTGATTTCTCCTATCAACACATTCCAACTATATACAGTCAATATTAGGCACATTATGCAAAAGGAGCTTTTTATTCCTGATCTTTCTACCACTGATGAAAAAAATACAGTATGTACAGATTAGAAATAACGTCTTATATATGGATTAAATTAAAATGTAATGACGGAAATCAAACCACAGAGAGGTTTCTTCTTCCTCTTCATTTAGGATGTGGTTTGTGACGGTAAACGTATTGATGTATTGATACTGTATACGCAAATAGATGAGGTGGGTAGAGTAGCCAAAACTTTTACTCGAAGTTACTTGTTTTACTATAAGTAGTAAAGCTACTTTTAAAAATAATTACGCCTACTCAAGTAAGAGTAAAGTAATAATGTGAATAATGACTTGAGTAAGAGTAAGATTAAATGAAGGAAAATCCTGAATCTCAGGCCACATGGAGAACTGTAAGTCACGTCTCTCCTGGAAAGGTTTTCTGTTCTGTTTATATGCTATAAAACCTGGGTTCAAGATGAAGCAGCGTATCCCAGTCCTGTGATGGGTACAATAACACATCCTGTCATTTTCAACACAGAAATCAAACATTTTCCCAACAGGTGACTTTTTTTTTCTTTATTTTCACAAAATGGTAATAACACAAACTTGTGAGCATCTGCATTAAAACAAGAGAACGAGACCAGAAGAACAGACTATGGAACAGAACAGAAAGTGTGTGTAGAGTGAGAGATAGAAGGGCAGAGAGAGAGAAGATAGAGGGAGAGAGAGATAGAGAGAGAGAGACAGAGAGAGAGAGAGAGAGAGAGAGTGACAGAGAGATAGAGAGAGAGAGACAGAGAGATAGAGGGAGAAAGAGAGCGATAGAGAGAGAGATAGAGAGGGAGGGGAAGAGAGAGGGACAGAGATAGAGAGAGTGCGTGTGTCCTGTTTCCGTCGTGGTAATTGAGCAGTTGTTGCGTTCACATTCAGATCACTGTAGCGTATTGCGAGACTCGTGAACTCGTTTGTCATCTAAACTAATTGGTTAACATTGCACAGTGACGAAGGAACGCCACCGAATGTAGAGCAGTAAAAGTACATTTCTGTGATTAAAATGAACTTGGGTAAGAGTATAAGTATGGCCAGTTAAACCCACTCTTAAAATTAAATTTAAAAAATGTACCCAAGTAAATGTAATGAAGCAAATGTAGTGCGTTACTACCCACCTCTGACTAGACAGATGTTTAAACATCTGTAGGAAAGAAGCATGTTGGTGGTGGTGGTTTATATCAGCAGGCCTTTGAGTCATAACCAGTTCTACTTTTTTGGTTGGAATTATTCACATGAAGGCAGCACATAAAGGAAGGTGTGACAGTCCCTCAAAACAGACGTCTATCACCATCTACACTGGTTAGTTTAGTGAATAAACATAGCTAAGAGCAAACTAGTTTTACAGAACGAGGAAGTTTTACTGAGGCAGCTTGACTTCGACTGTTTACTGACACTGTATTTTCTCCTGCACTCTGACTGACAGAAACATTTTGTCCAGAGAAAAACATCTGTATACTTAAATGTGGAGAGACTAACGGTAACGTGACCTGGAGCAGAGATGTGGGTGGAAAAAGGGACAAGATTCTCAGCGTCTACAAGGACACGGTTATCAAACACATCACTGATCCGGACAGACGTTACAGCTCAGGAAGACGTCTGATTCTGAGTATATTTAATGTCTCGTTCTCAGACTCTGGTCGATATTACTGTAATGAGAACTCAGTGGAGGTCAGTGTGACATCAAAGACTCTGAAAATCATGAAAACGGGGGGTAAGTGGTCTGACCATTGCTTTCATTAAAACTCCACCACACAATTATTATTATTTTAGAGTTTTATTTTATATATAATTTATTTTTCATTATTTTTAATTTCTTCTACTGCTTCCTGTTATAAGTATAAATTAGTACTATGATCATATTATTTAGTATTCTTCTATTATTATTAACATAATTACAAATAATTAACAATTCTGAAAATGAATAATTAATCAATTATATATTTTATTGTTAACATATTATTATTTACGGTGGTGCTTGAAAGTTTGTGTTTCGAATTTTATACATTTCCGCATTAACCTAAAACATCAGCAGATTCCTAAAGGTAGATAAAGAGAACCCAGTTAAACAAATGAGACAAAAATATTATACTTGGTCATTTATTTACTGAGGAAATTGATCCAGTATTACAGATCTGTGAGGGGTAAAAGTATGTGCACCTTTGCTTTCAGTATGTGGTGTGTTCCCCTTGTGCAGTGATAACTGCAGATAAACGTTTGGGGTAAGTGTTGATCATCTGCACGTCGGCTCGGAGGAGTTTTATCCCGTTCCTCAGTACAGAACAGCTTCAGCTCTGGGATGTTGGTGGGTTTCCTCACATGAACTGCTCGCTTCAGGTTCTTCCACAACATTTCTACTGGATTAAGGTCGGGGCTTTGACTCGGCCGTTCCAAAACATTAACTTTATTCTTCTTTAAGCGTTCTTTGGTAGAACGACTCGTGTTCTTAGGCTCATTGTCTTGCTGCATGACCCACTTTCTCTTCAGATTCAGTTCACAGACAGATGTAATGACATTTTCCTTTAAATTTCACTGATATAATTCAGAACTCATTGTTCCATCAGTGATGCCGAGTCGTCCTGGACCTGATTAGGCAAAACAGGTCCAAACCCTGACACTACCACCACCATGTTTCACCGATGGGAGAAGGTTCTTATGCTGGAATGCAGCGTTTTCCTTTATCCAAACATAACACTTCTCATTTAAACCAAAAAATTCTATTTTGGTCTCCTCCATCCACAAAACATTTTTCCATTAGACTTCTGGCTCGTCCACATGATCTTTATCAAACTGCAGGAGGAGAGCAATGTTCTTTTTGGAGAGCGGTGACTTCCACCTTGTAGTCCTGCCATGCACACCATTGTTCTTCAGTGTTCTCCTGATGGTGGACTCATGAACATTAACATTAGCCAGTGTGAGAGAGGACTTTAGTTGCTTGGAAGTTACCCTGGGTTCCTTTGTGACCTCGTGGACTATTACACGTCTTGTTCTTGGAGTGATCTTTGTTGGTCTCCACTCCTGGGGAGGTGAACAATGGTGTTGAATTTCCTCCATTTATACCCAATATGACTGTGGGTTGGTGGAGTCCATACTCTTAATAGATTGTTTTGTAAACTTTTCCAGCCTGATGAGCATCAACATCTCTTTATCTGAGGTCCTCAGAAATCTCCTTTGTTCATGCCATGATGCACTTCTACAAACACATGTTGTGAAGATCAGACTCTGATCAATCGCTGTTCTTTAAATAAAACAGGATGCTCACTCACACCTGATTATACCAATCATTTCATTGATTGAAAACACCTGACTCTAATTTCTAAACTTTCAAGCACCACTATCTGAGAGTATATGAACAGGTAACTACAGAGATGTTTTATTTTTATTTTTAAATAGTTGTTTATCTTTTGGTAAACACATCTGAGGTGATCATGTGATTTGGTTTTCAGATTGGTTGACGGTAACAGCTTTAGTAGCCGGGGGTTGTGCGCTTGTTTTAGTGTCACTTCTGGTTCTGTGGAGGTGTTTCTCCAAAAGGAAAGGTAACATTTCATTTAAATTATATACAGTAAAGTTTTATTATCTTCACTACTGAGCTAGAATGCTAACCCACTAACCTGCTTGGCCTGTCCTTATCTCTTGGATCATGTGTTTTGTTAGATATACTGCTCACTGTTTATTTGACATTAGTGATTGTGCAATTTTCTAGAACAACAGCTCTGACAGTAGAGTAGGTTTATATTAATGCACTTTGTGCACAGCTTCACACAAACAAATTAAAAAATGTATGTAATTGTTGATATGGTGACAAGGAGATGTTCATGTAACATGAATGGAAGGAGTCTCCAGTGTCAGTGCTTTGCAACAGTCAGAGGTAAAGCTGTAATTTTAAGTTTTCAGACATCCTCAGGACATCTTTTGTCTTATTAACTTTATACTTTATAAATGCTGAAGTTTATCATTTATTCATGCAGTAAACACTGTCAGTTAAATGAATCTTAAGGTCATATCACAGCAAACCAGTGATTACATTTCCCATCCTGCACTGTGGCCTAAAAACGTGGCCGCCATGGACTACACTCCCCCTCCCCACGTTCATCTTCTCCGGAATTCTAATCACACACACCTGTTGCCAATCTCACACTCACTCACTTCACGCTATAAAAGAGACTTTTTGAACACCATGACTTTGTGAAGTATTGAGTGTTATCACCATACCAAGCGGTTGTTCCTTGTTTCTCATTTTGCATCATGTTCATTGACCTTGTTTCTCGTTTATCGTTCTTGATTCTTGATTCTAGCCTTGCCCAGTTTATAGGTTTGTAGATCGCCTGACCCATTGGCTCTTATTTCGTTCACGCTATTGTCTCATGATTTGGATTTATCTACCTGCCTCTCTCTAATAAACTCTTACCTGCATTTGCATCCGTCCTAACCTTCATTACGAGGAATATGTGACAGAATACTTCGCCTATAACATGGAAGCAGCAGGAAAGAGGGGGAGACATCACGCTAGGGAAACCAGGCAAACCGTCCCAACTGTGGATTCGATCCAGTTTCCTCAGTGGACTGTCGTAGACCTCCCAGAGCTGTATGATGGGTTATCAGGTTACCCTGAATATTTTCTTGCAGTTCAAAATCCTGGGTCATCCTGGAGGATCTTTTCCAGGAGGCCTGCCTCAGAGATAAACCTGACTTGCCGTTCACCACCTATTGTGAGCAGGCAAACTGGGTGACCTCCTTCCCAAAGCTCCTGCCTAAGACCCACTATGTGGTCTCACCTGCCGAGCTCCAGCCAGAGTTCAACGTGGTGACCTCATCTCCAGAGTCCCAGTCGGAGGTCAATGTGGCGACCTCCTCCCCAGAGCTCCAGCATAAAGTCAAGTTCCTGTCCGAGGTCAAAGAGACGACCTCCCAATCCATGTTTGTGTACGAGGTCGAAGAGGCGAGTACTCAAGCCAGGTTTCTGTCCGAGGTCAAAGAGTCGACCTCTCAAGCCAAGTGCCTGTGCGAGTTTGAAGGGACGACCTCTCAAGCCATGTTCCTGTCTGAGGTCGAAGAGACGGCCAACCCAAGCTCTGCTCACGCCAAGTTCCTGTCCCGACGTCATGACCAACCAGGTTCTGCTCATGCCTAAAACCAATGTCACGGCCAACCAAGTTCTGCTCATGCCCGAGTCTGCTGACATGGCCAAGTTCTGCTCATGCCTGAAGCGGACATCACAACCAACCAAGTTATGCTCATGCTCGAGACTGATGACCCCAGCCTCATGTCTGCTCCTCAGCTCCTGGAGGAACCTGCTACTTGTCAGACAATGCCTGCATTGTAACCTGAGGGGATGTGAAGACATTTTGCCCAGAGGGCCAGGACCACTGGGGGAGGGAGTGTTATTTTCCGCGCCCTGAGGTTAGGGAGGTGGGGTGGTTCTGTCATATAACAGCAAACCAGTGATTACATTTCCCATCCTGCACTGCGGCCTACAAACATGGCCGCCATGGACTACACTTCCCACACACACACACACACACACACACACACACACATGTTCACCTTCACATGCCCGTCATGGACTACACCCCCCCCGCCCCCCCATTCACCACCTCCGGAATTCTAATCACACACACCTGTTGCCCATCTCACACTCACTCACTTCACGCTATAAAAGAGACTTTTTTTAACACCATGACTTTGTGAAGTATTGAGTGTTATCACCATACCAAGCGGTTGTTCCTTGTTTCTCATTTTGCATCATGTTCATTGACCTTGTTTCTCGTTTATTGTTCTTGATTCTAGCCTTGCCCAGTTTATGCCTGTTTGTAGATCGCCTGACCCATTACCTGTTATTTCGACCACGCTATTGTCTTATGATTTGGATTTATCTACCTGCCTCTCTCTAATAAACTCTTACCTGCATTTGCATCCGTCCTAACCTTCATTACGAGGAATATGTGACACTTAATGTAAAACATGTTAATTTTTTTCATATGTAGTGTTGTTCCTCTGCATTAAATCCTGACAGAATCCGCAACCCGTTTAACTCTTATTATTACCTCTTCATTCAGGTAGCACCGCCAAAGTACAGCACGATTCAGCTGAAAAAGGTAATCACTTAAAACATTATCTTCACACACAATGTCACAAAGTTTTATCTGGAGATGAAACCTCGTTTTTGAAGGGTTCCTATTAGAAGGAGCATTTTACAGCTTTATCAGTCAGGTTCCTGAGTGGCACAGCAGAAAAGCCTTCACCCTATCGTCTGGAGATCGAGTCCCAATGATGCCACAGATATCTATGGCCAAGAGAGCAAAATAGGAGGGGCATACTGTCTCTCCCCTGTAAGTCAGTAACACTAGACTAGGGGTGTCCAATCTTATCTGCAATTGGCCAGTGTGGTGCAGGTTTTCATTCCAACCAAGCAGGAGCCACACCTGATTTACATCTGCATTTACATTACATTTGTTCATTTAGCAGATGCTTTTATCCAAAGCGACTTACAATTTACCTTCACCTGTTTAATCAGTTGATCTTGGCTTTCAGTAGACTCAGGTGTGGCTCCTGCTTGGTTGGAATGAAAACCTGCACCCACACCGGCCCTTTCCCAATAAGATTAGACACACCTGATTTAGACAATCATCTGTCTGTTAGACTTCTGTATGTGGAAGAAGGTAGATTTATTATGAGTGTGTTATGTTGCTCTGTGACGCAGGTTGAAAAGTTGTGGTTGAATGGTTATTCGGAATTCGATGGAGTAGGACGCGAAGTTGGAGGCTCCTGCTGATTTCGTGTAATTGTAATTAATTAGCGCTTTTTGGTCATACAATATATTTTGAATTATTCTACTCTGTTTCCTTGTTTGTAATTTTAACTTTGTGGTACGTTAAAATGTCTGGAAAGAACACGAAAACCTGTGGTAGTATTCAGACACGACTGAGGCCAAGTGTGCACGCCGTGAGCGAGTCCCCTTCTCCCTCTGAATCCGCGTCGCCGAGCGGTGACCCTGACTTCGCCGCACTCAGGCTTGAGCTGCTGGCTTCACTGAGGAAGGACATCGCCGATATTTTTAAAAAGGAGCTCCAGAAGCTCCAGAAGACTCTCGGGGGTACGCTGTCTACTATCCAGCTTGACCTGCAGGCCGTGAAAACACAGCTGGCCAGTGATAAAGTCACTACCGAGGCTACCATATCAACACTGAAAGGTACTGTTGGGGAAATGGGGCACGCGCTCTCCGGTTGCACCGATGACATGATTCATATGAAGACTACTGTCGAGTCTCTCACTGCGACCGTGACTCAGTTAGAGAATAAGTGTGAGGATTTGGAGTCGAGGTCACGGCGCAATAACGTTAGGATAGTCGGAGTTCCAGAGGGCGCTGACACCTGTACAACCGCTGCTGTAGCGGCCTTGTTAAAAGAAGCGTGTGGTCTGGAGAAGGAGCCGGTTTTGGACCGGTCCCACCGGACCCTTCAGCCGAAGCCCAAGCCTGGTGAACGACCACGAGTTAATGTGTGCAGATTCCACTATCACAGTGACTGTGTTGACATTTTACGCCGTGAGAGAGCTCCAGTGGATTAAAGTGAGGGATGTGACCATCTCCGTTTCCCCTGACTACACAGCCAAGACAGCCCGGGCCCGGGCCGCATTTAATGAGGTTCAGCATCAAGTTTGTGGTATTGAGGGCGCTAGCTATGGAATACTTCACCCAGCTCGGCTTCGATTACTCGATAAATGAATAAAAAATTCAATCCAGACCGCAGAATCTCTCACCATCTTCAAAAAACAACTAAAGACCCACCTCTTCTATGAACACCTAACAAATTCATTATAATAATAATACAAAAATGCACTTACACCTCTACTCTGCACTTTGCTTCTTCTGGAATTCAATTAATAGATCTTGTATGGTAGCACTTCTTGTATTGTTCTCTGCTTGATATCGCTTTGCTTGTATCTTTCTCATTTGTAAGTCGCTTAGGATAAAAGCGTCTGCTAAGTGAATAAATGTAAATGTAAGTAAAAGTCAAAAAAAAAGAAAAGTTGTGGTTGGCTGACTTCACATGTCTCAAAGGAACTGTAGTGTAATTGTTGGCAAATTGCTGCGGTATAAGAGGAAAAAAAACACTCAGGGATCTGGAAAATAATCATCTCTAGGGTGTTAACATTAACTTTTCATCAGACCACAACATTCTTCTTCTTCTTCTTCTTATTATTATTATTATTATTATACTATAAAAGCAAATCACATAATTACTGCATTACTGACTGTAAACTTTGCACTGAAATGAAAAGAATGGGGATTAGTTGTGTATAAGAATAGTGACCCCTAGTGGTGACCCCTACTCTCTGTGTCTCAGCAGAATCTTTGGATGAGATACATGTTTATGAGTCAATTTACGAGACTCCCTCAGCTCCTCAACCAGGTGAGTTTACTATTAATGTAAAGTTTATTTATTTATCTGGCTTAGAAATATAAATGACTCAGAATGAGAACGTGAGCTTCATAAACTAATGTTGTTGTTTTTTTCAGAATTGACAGGCTGCACACTTTAGGCAAACAGCTGAAACTAAAAACAGTCTATAAGAGTCCAAAATGTGCAGCATGTATGTGAAATAATACTTTAGATTTCTTTTGTTACCAGAACAGAGCCTAATGCTCATTTATGCAGCATTTGAAGTAAAGGAGCAGAATTACAGGATTGCCTTCTCTAAGAATGATAAAATAACTTCAGTATATCAGTTAGTAATCAGATGTTTCTCTGTATTTCTCTGCCCTTAGCAGCTCCACAGCAGATCCCAAAAGATGGATTTTACTATCTGGCTACACATCCAGGAATCCAGAACAGACATTAAAACACACACACACACACACACACACACACACACACACACAAATACACAACATGTCAACATGTGGATCTTCCTTCAAAGAGTGTGAAGGTAAAGGCAGTTTCTGAATAGAAGTGTGGGCTGTAGGAGTTGGGGGTGGGGTGGGACTACTGATTGACTGAGTTGCTGTTGTCCAGAGATGATCGGCGTTGATTTGTGATTGTTGTTGTTTTATAATAAACATCTGTACTTTTTACTTTCACTTTGTTCTATATCTATGAACACATGAATATGATGATTGTGATGTCTGGGTTAGGGTTACTACTACTACTACCGGAATTGTTGAGTTGACTGTTGAATAATTATGGCTAAATCAATTAAACAACAGTTTGGAATATCTGAACTGTTGTGCACATTATTCTTTTCCTACTGTATATTTCATATGAGTATTAAAATATATGTTTTTTTGTTACAATAGTCAATTTCATAATGTCAACACTCACTATACACTATTTCATTTATGAGGCAAAAGGCAACCTGCAGTCATACACCAAGTCCACATATTTCTATCACAAAATATCGAGGCTTGAATCCCTTGTAAATCCCACCTTCCCAGCATCTGAACTCTAACCTAGCTGAGACACGCTGCTCAAACTTTCTTATCTATCTGATGCTACGTTCATAGTCGCTGTACTATGAAGTCGCCAGTAGGTGTTCCTGCTACCAGTTGTCATAGTAACATTTGTCAGTGGGTGGTGCGACTAACATTCCACTTTTGACAATTAATCAGTTTTCTTGCTGCTAAAATGGAACCTTCTGGAGGAAGAGGATCTTATATAAAACTCACCAGTGTATATATGCATCACATCCTATGAGATCGAGGAGAAGCAGTGTGTGCTCTTTGCCACTGAGGCCATCTGTCTGTGGGAAAAGTGCAATTAGCTTAGCTTAGCTCAGCTTATGGCCTCCTCGGCCATGGTCTCCGTGCTTCCTGGGTGAAGTGGCTGGCTTGGTGCTGCTTGTTCCCAGAGCCGGGCGTCTCAGCCTCAGGTCCTCGCTCCTTCTGGTAGCTTGTACTTATCACGTGCACTCTCCTGTCTTCACTCCCATTGGTAGTCTCTGCACCAAGTCACTCCACATTTGCATAAAGTCGCCTGCATTTACCAGCTTTGTGACCAAAATTAAAAAAAAATAATTTAATAAAACTAGCCACAGTAGGTTGAAGTTGGTTTGCAAAAAAAAAAGAAAAAAAAAGCTAACACTAAGCAACATAAACATAATTTTAACATTAACTTAGTTGACCTTACCTTAGGTGTGTTCAACTAGTACGATGAGTTTTCACTCTTGCCTTGCTGCAACACGGTCCTTGCAGGAGCAGCACATCTGATGT
The DNA here is from genome assembly GCF_001660625.3 of Ictalurus punctatus. Lineage (NCBI taxonomy): Eukaryota > Metazoa > Chordata > Actinopteri > Siluriformes > Ictaluridae > Ictalurus > Ictalurus punctatus. The sequence goes on along the minus strand of NC_030429.2, from coordinate 27,893,170 downwards.
ATCGTATATGAGGCCCAGCAAGGCCCACGGATGTGAGTCGCTGCCTGATCTGAGTAGTGCATGCATCTTGGAAAACTAGGTACGGCAACACCACCTGGACCAACACGCAGAACTGCAGTAAACATTTATAGTTATGATTATGATCACATTTGCTAATGATTAATTAGACGGCGTTGTGTGGTTTCAATTCAATTCAAAGCATCAAACAATTTACTCAAATATCTGAACAATACACAATAACAGCAATATTACACAGACAATGACAGACAATCATGCAACCGACATTGACAATTGTTGAATTGAATTTACAATTCATATGTCGATCTCCTGCACCTGTCTTCCACGTCCACAGATGTCCAAAAAAACTCTTAGCAAGACGTGTAAATCTACATCTGAGAGGTGTCATAATCAGATGTCCAGAGACTGAACCTGATTTACACATCTTGCAGACATACAGATATGGTCCTGGACCAAGCGACGTAATATAGGCATGATCTACACATCTGGCAGATGTCTCATGTTTGCTGGGATACAGTAAAAAAAAAAATAAAATTATATATGAAGTGCATAGAAGTAAGCTGCAGCTCAGGAAGTGATGTAATCGTGTATGTAGGTGTGTGTGTATATATATATATATATATATATATATATATATATATATATATATATATATATATATATATATATATATATATACATTAAGGTGTTATTAAAAAATGTCAATCATTTATATAAATATTAATGTAGTGCATTGCCTGGATTTAAAAAATAATCCAGATATTTATCATTTATAATTAATATCTTTTTTTTTTTTTTCTAAAAAGGTTATTTTACATTGTTATTTATTTATTTATGGTCTTTTATAACTTTAAAAAAGTTTCGAGATGACAGTTATTTTCTTCTCTGTTGTATTAATGAGTTTTCTAAAGCTTTAGCAGAACACATTCTTCTCTCTGTGAAAGGGTCAGGCAGCAGTGATACTTTTACTGGGAATAGAAACAAGCAAACGGATCCCAAAAACATTCAGAAAAAATGAAGTCAAGAGCTGGCAGCAGGTCAGGTGATTTACAAACAGGAGAGCCAAGATAAAAACCAGAATCCAAAACCAGAGGGACAAACCAGTTCAAAAAATCCAGAGGGACAAACCAGTTCAAAAATCCAGAGGGACAAACCAGTTCAAAAATCCAGAGGGACAAACCAGTTCAAAAAACCAGAATAGCAAACGCAGACTGAAAGGCTCATTACGCAAGGTGCAAAATAGGAAACTGAGTAGATACATCGCCCTCAATGAATAACAATAGTGTTTATACTAATTATAGGGTGTGTGTGTGTGTGTGTGTGTGTGTGTGTGTGTGTGTGTGGAGCCGGATGTGCTGTAAGCAGGTGAGAGTGAACATGTCAGTGTGAGGAGGCTGTCCCTGTGTCCCAATTGGCATACTTATACTATGTACTAAAAGGAAGTGCTCTTTTTGTGATGGGAAAAATACATACTGTTGTGTGTATTATAAGAGTATGCAAATATTGGGACATACTAACAGGCCGTGTAACGGAAGACAGCGTCGATGCCCGGAAGAGAACACTGTCACTCCTCATCGCATTTCAGCTTTTCTTCTTCCATTATTACTCATAGCATTTCATTTATCATTCCCTTGATGTTTTCCCCACTATGATTCATTTACACTTATCTAAAATGCACCAGTGAATATGGCCAAACCGTCACCCCCCCCCTCGCGCAAGGAGCTGTGGGCGATATTCGCTGAAAAAGTGTCCATACGGGAACCTTTGGGACACTCATTTCAGCATACTACGATTTGGGACACGCTAAATCTAATCTCGGATATGACTTAGCATGGATAGGATGCCAATTGGGATGCAGGGAATGTGTTGCAGTCCGCGGTGGCCAGATTTGTAGACCTCAGTGTGCTCTGGGGAACGGAGTCCAACACCGATTCTGTTATCGACGTGATGAAAAAGACAAACGGAAAACCTATCAAATTCATTTGTGATGGAATCCTTATATTAGCATGCGTATTTACCTTTAAAATAAAACAAACGACTGTAGAGCTGGGGTCATAGAAACCCTTGGGAAAGGTGGGAAAAGATCTGTAATGATTTATTTTAGTTTATTATTTTTTTTACTTCACAAAAACCTGACATTTTAACAGATTAGCAGCACATAAGGACGGTACGATTTCGTATCACAAGCCACGGCCTATAGTACCAACTACTCAATATATAAATTACAAGCTTTATATATATATATATATATATATATATACATATACACTCACACACACACACACACACACTAATATCCAAGCTTTTTGCAGCCAGGGACCCTTTTAACTGTAAATCGATTTCCACAGACCCCTCAGTACAACTTTATATTACAAACTATTCAATTATGAGCCATGTTATTTAAATATAATAACATTTTGCCTATTTATTGGAGCCACAGAATGTTTACTCATCGACTGCATTTTTATTAAAATGATCATTAGGTCCGTTTGGACATTATTTATTTATTTATATTTATGGTTTAAAATGACAACTTAATTTTTAAAAATTATTTATAGAATTTCTTTATTTAAGACACCAGTCAAACAGGATAATAACTCTCTATATAATAAATATATAAAACATTATGGCGGGCCGTGATTTCCAGCACTGTAACAAATGGAATAAAAGCAATAAAAGGCTGACTCCCTGGCTCTGCTTCACGGATCCGGATCCCACATTGAGAACCACTGATCTAGAAGTAATAAATGATAACCATAGCCTACTTTTACAGAATAAGGCAATGTGGTTGACACGGCTTACCGACCTTTCCAGTAACCCGCTGGCCAGCATACGAGATTCACCATTTACACAGCAATAAGTGCTCCAAACACAACAGTTTATTAACTTTAAAAGATTTTATACCATTAAAAAAGAATGATCCAGTGATTTTACTTTGCTCCTAAACAGTCACCGCAGTGCACTGTTTAAAAATCTGCACATCTGCTGAAAGCCAACACAGAGAAGTGCAGAGAGCCAATCAGATTGCAGTCTTTAAAATCACACTGTTTACTGACACTGTATTTTCTCCTGCACTCTGACTGACAGAAAAACGATCTTGTCCAGAGAAAAGCATCTGTATGCTTAAATGTGGAGAGACTAACGGTAACGTGACCTGGAGCAGAGATGTGGGTGGAAAAAGGGAGAAGATTCTCAGCGTCTACAAGGACACGGTTATCAAACACATCACTGATCCGGACAGACGTTACAGCTCAGGAAGACGTCTGATTCTGAGTATATTTAATGTCTCGTTCTCAGACGCTGGTCGATATTACTGTAATGAGAACTCAGTGGAGCTCCGTGTGACAGCAAAGACTCAGAAAACGGGGGGTAAGTGGTCATATGGGTTTTTAAATTCTTCTACAGGGTTCATCAGAATCGAACCAAATCTGCTCAGCATGGTGTAAAAAATGCTAAACATCCACAAGGCTAAATTGCAAAGAATATGACGTGTCATTCCTAAGTTAATAAAAAATGTAATCATGGGCAAATTGCTGTGGTATAAGAGGAATAAAACACTTTGGGGCACATGCTGTTGCAGCAAATTAACAAACTACTAATATTTCGAGTATATTTAGTCTTTATTAAGAATAAACAGTTTTTTTTTTACTTGCTTTGTGTATTCATGGTATTTAATTAAAGAAATGAACAAAATGACAGGATCAGTGTTTCAGAGAGTGATGATAAATCAGTAATCACACTGTATTTCTCTACAGATATCCCACCTGAAGACGTTTACTGTCTGGCTCCTCATCCATGACTCCACATCACACACACACACACACACACACACACACACACACACACACACACACACACACACACATTAATACACACACACACACACACACACACACACACACACATTAATACACACACACACACACACACACACAGACATTAACACACACACATTAATACACATTAACACACACACACACATTCATTAATACACACACACAGTCACACACACATTAATACACATTAACACACACTAACACACACACACACACAATAATACACATTAACACACACTAACACACACACACACATTAATACACATTAACACACACACACACACACATTAATACACATTAACACACACACACACACACATTAATACACATTAACACACACACACACACATTAATACACAGTAACACACACACATTAATACACATTAACACACACATACATTAATACACATTAACACACACACACACACATTAATACACATTAACACACACACACACACACACACACATTAATACACATTAACACACACACACACACACACATTAATACACATTAACACACACACACACACACACATTAATACACATTAACACACACAAATATTAATACACATTAACACACACACACACACAAACATTAATACACATTAACACACACACACACACACACATTAATACACATTAACACACACAAACATTAATACACATTAACACATACACACACATTAATACACATTAACACACACACACACACATTAATACACATTAACACACACAAACATTAATACACATTAACACACACACACACACACACATTAATACACATTAACACACACACACACACACACACATTAATACACATTAACACACACACACACACACACACACACACACATTAATACACTAACACACACACACACACACATTAATACACATTAACACACACACATTAATACACACACACACACACTCACACACATTAATACACATTAACACACACTAACACACACACACAATAATACACATTAACACACACACATTAATACACATTAACACACTAACACACACACACATTAATACACACACACACATTAATACACATTAACACACACATTAACACACACACACACAAATTAATACACATTAACGCACACACACACATTAACACACACATTAACACACACACACACACATTAACACACACATTAACACACACACACACACACACATTAACACACACATTAACACTCATTAATTTGTGATCTCATTCCTACACTTTTCTTTCCTTTTGTTTCCTCTGCACTGTTGCTCTGTGATAGTAAACGGAGCATGGAGCTTCTCAGTGACGTCACCTTGAACCGGACTGCTTAGGATCCTGGAGGTTGTTCTGTGAGAAACAGCGAGACAGTTGATCGTAGATGGTGTTTTCGAGGATTTTAGAAAGAGAAGAGAGAAGTGATACCAGTCTGTAGTTGCTGATGTCTGGGATCCAGACTGGGGTTCGTCAGGAGGTGAATAACCCTTGCTTTCTCGTATGCAGTTGGTACATACTGTGATACGTCTGAACATTTATTTCAACTTCATCAGTTGACTTTTCTGAATCTGCTGAATTTATTAATTTATTAGTTTGCAATACCTGCACCGTGCTGGTCATTATTCTGTTCATTTATTTATTTCATTTTTGTTTCAATTCCGTTGTTTTCATAATGTCCATTTCTTCATTTATTCTATGTGATGTTTAGCTTTGTGTAGGGCATAGGAAAGTACATAAACAGTACATACTGTCGCGACGGGCAGAGAGCCGGCGCACACAAGAGGGAAAACGCTCCTTCTCCGACTGCCGCACCGGCACGACGTGGGCAGCTTCCTGCCGAACATTCCGCCAGCCGGAAGGACCGCCGCGGCAGGGCGGGACTGACGCGACTCCGGCCAGCGATTGGCGGATCCAACGGGGAAGTCCCACCACTCAGGCGACGACGGAGGAGGATAAAAGGGCGCGCTTCCGGCCGGGAAGGGGAAGAGAATATCGTGGCGTCAAAACGGACTCCGTGCGTGTTTGCAGCGATTCGCAACCTCCGATCACGACGGTAACCTCACGCCCCACGCTAATCTCTCTCTCTCTCTCTCTCTCTCTCTCTCTCTCTCTCTCTCTCTCTCTCTCTCTCTCTCTCTCTCTCCCTCCCTCTCTCCCTCCCGGAGGCGTAAGCGCGGACGAGACCGCCGGATAGTGAGAGTCGCACACACTGAGGACGCCGGCCCGGGAAAACCCCCGCCCCACCTCGGGAATCCCGCCTCCGCCACGAGTCGACTCCGCCGGCCGTCGCGCCTTCACAAACCCCCGCACTCTTCCATTTATAACACGTTCACCTCACCCTAGCCACAATAAAGCACCGTCTGCCACCATCCTTTGGTCTCCTGTGGGTCTGTGCGCCGCCCTTCCCCGGGCTAATTCCTCACAATAGATACATTTTCCAGTGTAACTACAAGCTGTTCTGGCTTTTTGTCTTTCATTTCTTCATTTCTGAAATTTGATGTTTATTAATCTAGCTAGCAGTCACTTCCTTCTTCTGCTAGCAGCTCGCTTAGTCTTCTGGTGCTCACACTTACGAGAAGAGACTGAAAATTAAACATGAGGGCAGACCAACACCGAAAATTTGAATTCAAAAGTCTGGGAGCAAATTTTATCAGGATTATTCATCAGGATTTTATCCTGTCTTGTTCCAGTGAATTTAACTGTCCGTGTTTATTATTAGTCGTAGATTCCAGATCCCTGTGAATGAGCAATAACGAGCACATTGATATAAACCTATCATTCATGTTAAACGTGTAATAAGTCATGTGTGTGTTTATATATATACACACACAGGAGGTACAGATGTACAGGTATAAATAAACAGGATGTACAGATATACAGTCACATTTATACTTCATTTTACTATATAGTGAACTTGTTTACTATACTTGTTTACCCCCCCCCCCCCCGAGCTTACTGGATAATAATGACAGTATTCCTGAAAAGAAAGTGCAGGCAGAGTTTCTCATGGGATAAAAGCTAGAAGTTCACAGACAGGTTTAGTGGGAAAGTCAATAAGTGTATCTGCTTTTTAATGCTTTTTTACTTTGCACAAACAAATGCATTCCTCACGAGTGGTTATTAAACAATGATTAATAATGCGCAGTAATACTCGTGAACCATAAACGCAGTGCAGGCTTTCTGTACTTACTCTGTTTTTCTGTTTTCGCCGAATTTAATCAGGCTGCTCTGTGGCTTTATCTCAAAGCCGAACGTGGTTGAACCAGAATGGAGTCACCGATCAGACAACCTGCTTACAGACGGAAAACAATCAACAGTCTGTACAGAATTTTCAAAGGAGTTTTTTCCGTAATTTTTGCACCCCCCCCCCCCCCCCCCCCCCCCAAAAAAAAAGGCTTGATTTTGCTGCGGCTTTTTAAAAACATTCCTCTGATATTTGTTGAGATTTTTGTGGGGTTTTTTGTGGAAGACTAATTGAATCGCACGAAATTGTCCTTCGCAGCGATGTTTGTTGGTAAATGAGACCGTTTTTAGCTGTACTCATGTTCGATGCACGTGAATCGAAGAGAACTTTGGTTGAATGCGCGTTATGATGGTGATGTCACATGACTCCTCTTGCGCCGCAAATCTGCAGAAAGGTCGCGGTAATTTTGACCAGTCGCAAGCTCCTCAGAATATTGTGGCCTTTGCTTGTTTTTGTGTTAATTCCTGCGATCGCAAAATTGCTAAATCCTGGAGGGACTGAGTAAAGTGCATAACAGTGAACCCTCTGGAACCCCATACTGAATTTTTAGGCTCTGAGGAACTTTTGATTGATGTTAAAACTGGTATTGAACTGTATTAGGATAAAACCAGGTAAACTCAAATAAGTGTTCAAGATTGTCTTATTGTCGTCATTGAGCCGTTTTCATAAAAAAAAAAAAACAAACAAAAAAACTAAACAAAACAAAAACAGACATATAAATGACGTAGAAACAGAGTCGTTTGCTACAGAAACACTGGTATTCTTATCACCTTCACTTGCAATTTAAACATTTTGCTTGTTTCGTGTTGTTTTACCTCATCTTTCTCGGAGCTGGAGACTCAGCAATGCAGGATTCCATGCTGAATAAATAACAGAAGTTCTATGAGGAAGACTTCACTCACAGCGCTCCAGAAGACGAAACATATTTGAGGTTAACCTTGAGAGATTAGCTTCGTTCAGTCAGTAGCATTTCTACTCGCTGTGGTTGCTGTTTATTTGCACCCTGAACATCGAACATTCCATTGAGTTTTTCTGTAAGTAAAGTTACTCTGTGAAGGTTATTTCCAGCAGAAGAAACTTCCAACAGAATTCAAATGGAAATGTAAACAAGCAGTAGGTCAGAGATAGACTAATGCTGCCATCCATTGTACTCCGAACTCGGAAAAACCCCACCTCCGACATGGAAAAGTGCGATGGAACGGAAATTCTGAGTCCTCTGACATGAACACTAATTCCCAGAATTCTCTTTGCATTATTTTCTACTTGATGGACTATATTTTACTTGCTACGCTGCTTTGCTGTTGTGAAAAGGTGTTTGAAGAGCTTTGTAACGAACAGGATTCCACCGATTTCAGCCCAAAATTACTAAGATAAATTTATAAAATTACTAACTACGATCATGATCGCAGATTATTTTCATGTGCAGAGTTGAACAGCACAGTTAGTCGTAGAAATGTCTTTTACTGAATTGAACTTCAAATAATACAGAAGTTTTGCTGGCTGTAAAGGGTTAAAGTGCCCGTGATAACTTTTGAGAACCTACGCAGTTGGATGCTGAAGCAATAAAACCACAGGCTGTTACACGCCTTGAACCTTTCCACATTTCCTAGTGTGACAGCATGGAACTGAAATGGACTGCACCGAGATAACACTCCATCAGTGTTCACAGGATAACCCATAATACTCATGTGGGGTGAACAAAAACCTGTCTACAAATACACAATGTAAACAAGTGATTGGCAGTGTCATTGTTAAACCCAGAATACACATGTATAATCTCCCGGAGAGGTGATGCAGGCTTGTGTATGAGATTGCACAAGCGTTTATTAAGCGTCTAAAAGAAGCAGCACATCAGTCTGTACGCGGTGCAGTTCCTCTATTTATTTTCATTCCATTTTAAAGCCGCCATTACAGACCGAAATATTTCACACGAGTTTTGTAAAGACACGACAGAGCAATGCGGGTCTTTGCTTTAACCGGTCTCCTGCTTTATGTCTCCGTACACACAGCTCCCAGTGGTGAGTAAATGATTATACTGTACACTTAATCAAGGCAGATTCACCTGCATTTTACTGCTGATTTACTGCACAGGTTCATGGCGTGTTCAATAAAGTCATCAGAGAGATCAGAAATTACAACAAACAGGCAGATATTAGCAAAATCTGTGTACATTTCAGTCCTTGTTATATTTGTTCTTACAGACATATCCAATCAGATCCGCACAGAGGGGAGTGACGCACTTCTCTTCTGTGTAAATGATGGTAAAGTGTTGTGGAGTAAAGGTGTTGATGGAGGGAGAAGGGACATCCTCACTGCTGAACGTGGAGAAGTCATCATTAAACACAATCCTGATCCAGATAACAGATACACTGTGTTCAGTGATTCATCACTCCATATAACGGATCTGTCTCTCTCAGACTCGGGGGTTTACTACTGTAACTCTGTTCCTGTGGTCAGTCTGACTGTCACTCCATCACACGGTGAGTGTAACTTGTGAATGTTTGCATTTTTTATTTAAAACATAGAAGACTAAATGCACAGGAAATGTTAACGGTTAACACTTCTTAAAAACAAAAACGTCAGGACATTTATGACTAATGTGTTCCAGTTAATGAAATCCGGAGAGCTGGAAGCCGTAGAAAACATTTCCACATTTCCACATTTGGTCTGTGGGCCAGATTCTGTCCTCTGTCTCGTTTCATTCGGCATGTAGTAACTTGCATAAAAACTATTTTATATGGTCTGTCCTAACTACCGCTCTATATTTTACACATCTTACATTTACATTTATTCACTTAGCGGACGCTTTTATCCAAAGCGACTCACAAATGAGGAAATACAAGCGAAGCGATGTATCAAGCGGAGAACAATACAAGAAGTGCAACTGTACACGATTTATAATTGAGTTCTAGAGAAGCAAATACACAATCAGTAAAACATGGGTTTAACGGAACAGCTAGTGCGACTGATGCAAGTAGGACCTGCTTCAAAAAAAACCCAAAAACGCTTTAGAAACACACAAGGTGCTGTCAGTGGAACATGAAGAAATATACGCCATGAAATCCTGATCCTTTTCATGATCTGTACGAGTGAGGTGTGCTCATGAGGTTTGGGTGGATACAGACGGTTGTAAGGGTGGTGCTGACATAACACGTGCTATTTAATCATGCAATCAATAAAAACACGCTATATTAATATTTCCTTTATGACAGTTCTACTGAAAATGACGACATGATGAGGACAGCTAAAAAGAGAAGAAAAAAAACCCTTCTTTCCTAAATCTGGAGGAATAGTAACGCTGATTTTGTGGACCTTTTCTGACGAACATGATTATAGCACAATGTTATATACACTCGGCTGAACTGTGTAATATTTCAGGCGTATCTTCCACAGCCATGCCTCTGGGTGCTGGCTGTTACTGCGTTTTACAGATATATTTATAAATATGTTTTTTAAAGTTGCCGGCTGTGTTTTTAAGCCGTATTAACTGTTGTCCTGTGCGTTAAAAAAGGATCATTTATGTTCTCAGCAGAGACGATCCCATACTGTCAGATGGAAGATACAGACACAGAAGCAGGTAAACAAAGGCTTTATTCATAAAACTTCCAGACAGGTCCAAAATGTGAGACCAAAACAAGGTGAGAGCAGGCAAAGGTCAGGAGATGTGCGAGCAGCATAAACTGGGCTAGGCCAAGAGCAATAAACAAGAACATCAGACTCTAGAGCAGAACCAGAGAGACTGACCCGGCGACCCAGTCGACATTCTTATACTATATTCTAAAAGTATGTACTCTTTTTGTGAAAAGATACATAAGATACATACTTCTGAGCGTGTATTAAATAAAAATTTCAACAAACCTCAATTAATACACGTGTTAAAATACCGTCTTACTTTGTTTATAAATGCTGCAGTTTATTGGTTCGTGCAGTAAACAGTGTCCGTTAAAAGAATCTTAATGTTAAAGCATGAACACATTGGAATTGTTTTTTTTTTTTTCATTTGTAGTGTTGTTCAGCTGCATTAAAGTCTGACCGAATCTACAACCTGTATAACTTTTATTATTACCTGTACGTCCAGGTAGCACCGCCGAGACAGCGGACGCTTCAGGTGAAAACGGTAATCACTGAAAGCTTTATCTTCACACAGTATTTCATCTGAGATTATATCTAAATTGATCACACCTTAAACATCGTCATTATCATTAACACAGAACATGAATAAATCTTACGACATATTGTAAATGCAGAGACCTGGAGGATAAGACCCACCCTGGAAATAGAGTTAGATGGAAAAGGTTTGAAATTCATTCCATTTTTAACACGTCAATTTAGATTTTTATGAAAGATCAGGATATCTGGTGCTGTGTTAATGATAAACACCGCGTCGCTGTGTTCCTGTGAAATAGTGAGTGATGAAGCACAGTAACAGTAACCACTGCAACTGAAGCTGATTATTTTCCCGTAACAGCATGTCCCGAAGTGTTTTATTCCTCTTATACCACAGCAATTTACCAACGATTACAATTCTAAATGATTAACGAGTGACACGTGGTCGCTTTTATCCATTTATCATTACACCGACACAAAGAGATTAAAGGGGATAAAGAGAGAGAATAAAGAGAGAGAATAAAGAGAGAGAGAGAAAAGAAAGAGGGAATAGAGAGAGGGAATAGAGAGAGAGAATAGAGAGAGAGAATAGAGAGAGAATAGAGAGAGAGAATAAAGAGAGGGAATAGAGAGAGAGAAAAGAAAGAGGGAATAGAGAGAGGGAATAGAGAGAGGGAATAGAGAGAGAGAATAGAGAGAGGGAATAGAGAGAGAGAATAGAGAGAATAAAGAGAGGGAATAGAGAGAGAGAGAAAAGAAAGAGGGAATAGAGAGAGGGAATAGAGAGAGAATAGAGAGAGGGAATAGAGAGGGAATAGAGAGAGGGAATAGAGAGAGGGAATAGAGAGAGGGAATAAAGAGAGGGAATAGAGAGAGAATAGAGAGAGGGAATAGAGAGAGGGAATAGAGAGAGGGAATAGAGAGAGAATAGAGAGAGGGAATAGAGAGAGGGAATAGAGAGAGGGAATAAAGAGAGGGAATAGAGAGAGGGAATAGAGAGAGGGAATAGAGAGGGAATAGAGAGAGAGAATAGAGAGAGGGAATAGAGAGAGGGAATAGAGAGAGGGAATAGAGAGAGGGAATAGAGAGAGGGAATAGAGAGAGAGAATAGAGAGAGGGAATAGAGAGAGAGGGAATAGAGAGAGGGAATAAAGAGAGAGAATAGAGAGAGGGAATAGAGAGAGGGAATAGAGAGAGGGAATAGAGAGAGGGAATAGAGAGAGAATAGAGAGGGAATAGAGAGGGAATAGAGAGAGGGAGAGAGAATAGAGAGAGGGAATAGAGAGAGGGAATAGAGAGAGGGAATAGAGAGAGGGAATAGAGAGAGGGAGAGAGAATAGAGAGAGGGAATAGAGAGAGGGAATAGAGAGGGAATAGAGAGAGGGAATAGAGAGAGGGAATAGAGAGAGGGAATAGAGAGGGAATAGAGAGAGGGAAGAGAGAGAGGGAATAGAGAGGGAATAGAGAGAGAATAGAGAGAGGGAATAGAGAGGGAATAGAGAGGGAATAGAGAGGGAATAGAGAGAGGGAATAGAGAGAGGGAATAGAGAGGGAATAGAGAGAGAATAGAGAGAGGGAATAGAGAGGGAATAGAGAGGGAATAGAGAGAGGGAGAGAGAATAGAGAGGGAATAGAGAGAGGGAATAGAGAGAGGGAATAGAGAGGGAATAGAGAGAAGGAATAAAGAGAGGGAAGAGAGAGGGAATAGAGAGAGGGAATAAAGAGAGGGAAGAGAGAGGGAATAGAGAGAGGGAATAGAGAGGGAATAGAGAGGGAATAGAGAGAGGGAATAAAGAGAGGGAATAGAGAGAGGGAATAGAGAGAGGGAATAAAGAGAGGGAATAGAGAGAGGGAATAGAGAGAGGGAATAGAGAGAGGGAATAGAGAGGGAATAGAGAGAGGGAATAGAGAGAAGGAATAAAGAGAGGGAAGAGAGAGGGAATAGAGAGAGGGAATAGAGAGAGGGAAGAGAGAGGGAATAGAGAGAGGGAATAGAGAGGGAATAGAGAGAGGGAATAGAGAGAGGGAATAAAGAGAGGGAATAGAGAGAGGGAATAGAGAGAGGGAATAAAGAGAGGGAATAGAGAGAGGGAATAGAGAGAGGGAATAGAGAGAGGGAATAGAGAGAGAATAGAGAGAGGGAATAGAGAGGGAATAAAGAGAGGGAATAGAGAGAGGGAATAAAGAGAGGGAATAGAGAGAGGGAATAGAGAGGGAATAGAGAGAGGGAATAGAGAGGGAATAAAGAGAGGGAATAGAGAGGGAATAGAGAGAGGGAATAGAGAGGGAATAAAGAGAGGGAATAGAGAGAGGGATGGTGAGGGAACAAGTGTTTATAGCTGCTGTAATGTAAGTGAGAACAGGAACTGACTTGTTTTGTAGACGTTCGTTAACATTACGTGCAACTACAGTACACGTGTGTATTTATATATTTATATATTTATATATTTATATATTTATATATGAGGCAGCAGAAACGGATGAGTGCACTTTGCTTGTTCTGGAGCTCAGTTAATGGATCGTGTACAGTTGCACTACTTGTATTGTTCTCTGTCTACATACATCGCCTTGCTTGTATTTCCTCATTTGTAAGTCGCTTTGGATAAAAGCGTCCGCTAAGTGAATAAATGAATAAATATAAATGTAATGTAAGTGCAGGTATCGACTTTAATGATGGAAAAAACAACAACATTCAGATAAATCCAAAACCTGAGGCACAGACAGATTCCACAAACAGTTTAATGTCCGTTAATCAAACAGAGTTCCAGAGAGAAGATGGTGTGGGGCTTGAGTTTGTGACCCGTGTGTTATTGAACTAAAGAAGGGAACAGAATTACAAGCGTGATGATAAACATCTGTAATCAGACTGTAATCAGACTGTAATCAGACTGTAATCAGACTGTAATCAGACTGTATCTCTCTACAGATATCCAGCAGATCACAACTGAAGGACTTTACTGTCTGGATCCACATCCATGACTCCACATCACACATTAACACACACACACACACACACACACACACACACACACACACACACACACACACACACATTAACACACACACACACACACATTAACACACACACTCACACACACTCACGCACACACACACACTCACACATACATACACACTCACACATACATACACACTAACACACACACTCTCACACACACACATGCACACACACACACACATACAAACACACTCACACACACACACACATACATACACACACACACATACAAACACACACACACACACACACACACACACACACACTCACACACACACACACACACTCACACACACACACACACACACACACACTCACACACTCACGCACACACACACACTCACACATACATACACACTCACACACACACACTCACACACACACACAGCTCTCCCTCTCCCTCTGTGTGTGTGTGTGTGTGTGTGTGTGTGTGTAACTGTGATAATAAATATCATTATTACATCAAACATTTATTGCTGAATTTCTTACACTACAGTGTGACATTATTATTTACTTCCTCTCATATCATTATTTGAGTTTGCTTCAGTAAAGTGAACTTCATGAAGTATTTTACAGTGAAGTCTGTGATTATTTGGCTTTGTATAAAAGTAAAGATCAGTAAGTAATTAAACTCACTCGAAACACATGAATGCTCCGGTGTAACTGTAAGCTGTGACGTAGTGTATGTAACGTCATCTGAGTTTAGTTTCATCTACACTAACGCTCAACTCATTTCGCCCAGGCTGCGTCTACACCCTCTCTGATCTCGTTAGAAGTGTAGAAGTAAATTTGGAGAGACGATGTGCTTGTAGGAACGCGGAGAGCGCACGTCCCACACGACGAGACTCAATCGTTCTACATGTCAAGAAACACAGGACGTGCTTTCTACAGGAATCACTCTTATGATCTTCTGCAGTGACACTCACATCAGCATTCGCTCTTCATGTCTTCTGTATTAGAGTCAAACCCAGACTGATCTCACGCTAGCTTCCTATGTACTTACACATCTAAATTTACACTGGTGCTTGAAAGTATGTGCTCCTTTGCTTTCAGTATGTGGTGTGTTCCCCTTGTGCAGTGATAACTGCAGATAAACGTTTGGGGTAAGTGTTGATCATCTGCACATCGGCTCGGAGGAGTTTTATCCCGTTCCTCAGTACAGAACAGCTTCAGCTCTGGGATGTTGGTGTGTTTCCTCACATGAACTGCTCGCTTCAGGTTCTTCCACAACATCTCTACTGGATTTCCAGAGCATTATCCACATGCTCATACGGTATTTAGAGCTGAAACATTCAGTTAAACCGGGTTTAAAATAAACTATGAGAAATTTATTAGCATTTATGGCATTTTACTGCCTGAGTTTTGCTGAGTAGAAAGGGTTAACATGTCCAGAATGAAACCCTGGCTTTCTCATATAGGCTTGTATCTCATATTTTGCGCAAGCTTAACTATACAGATGGAAGTAACACCTTTTTTTTAAACAGTCAGCAGTCTGCACACGGTGCAGTTCCTCTATTCCTATTTCCCATTTTACAGCCACAATCACACTCTGAAGAATTTCAGATCAGATCTGTAAGGACATGTCAGCAATGTGGGTTCTTGCTTTAGCTGGTCTCTTGCTTCACAGCTCCGTACACACAGCTCGCAGTGGTAAGTAAATTATTATTCAATAAAACACAGCAGCTTCGCCTGCATTTTACTGATAATTTACTGCACAGTTGTATGTAAACAGGGGCGTAACCTGGCCTGTAGTCCTGAAGATTTTCTCTTTAGCCTCGAATAATTCTCCACTTGGAGCGGTTCATCACAAAGTAACTGAATGTCAGTAAAGGAAGACGGCGGTGTTGTAATTTTATATCTTCTGTGGACGAAGACGAGACCAATCAGACAGGGTTTACAGGAAAATACGTGGAAATACTCGTGTCTTATTGGCTGACAGAGCATAAGGACAGATAATGTACTCTGCATGGCACTGTAGCAGATAAACCCATACAACGATAGCTTAGTTGTGCCTCCCCTTGGCTAGCGAGACTAAACTAGCCAAGTCTCATGTTAGATAGGTAAAAAGTGTTATATTTTATGGTCTGGTATTCTGCAAACGGTGATGACACCCCAGGCAAGTTTTATTCTAAATCCAACTTTTGTCCAATTTAATTTTTTTAAGAAATCATTCCTCATATGCAAGAAATAAATATGCATGGAAACAGTCTATTCTCCCTGCTGAAGAAGACAATAGAAACCTTCTTAGAATTCGTAATGGATTTAATGGTTATAATGGGAATTGTATTTGTTTTAATGGAAATTGTAATGGTTCCTGTGGGTCTTTACTGGTAATTTGTTGCCTCCTATTGGTAGCATGTAATGTCTAGTGGATTCCATTGTGGACCAATAATGGTAATGGTTTTAATGGTTAGCTAATGGTTTGTAATGGTATTTGTAGTGGAAAAATGTTCATTTCTGTGATGGTTTCTATTGTTTTTCTATTATTTTTTCAGCAGGGAACTGACTTAAATGAATATTTAATAATATTTAATAAACATTTAATACTCCATGAATATCCAGATGACTTTGTTTATTTTTACTGCATTAAACATAACAGACTGTCTAAAGCATTCATTTGACTTTAATTCAATTTAATTTCGGAGTCCTTCCTTCATTCCTTTGCTTCCCAGATTATTTAATTTAATTCTATTTGACATTTTATTATTTTTCACTGTGTCCTGTCTGACTCTTTACTCAAACCTGCTGAAAAAGAAGAAAAAAATAGAATTTGTAATGTTTTTAATGGTTCTAATTTGAATTGTATTGGTTTTAATGGACACTGTTATGGTCCCTGTGAGTTTCCACTGGTAAGTTGTTGCCTTCTATTGGTGGCATACCAGTGTATACCAGTAAGTGGATACCAGTAAGGACCAATAATGGTAATGGTTTTAATGGTATTTGTAGTGGAAACCGTTAGAATGTCTGTGATGTGGTTTCTATAGTTCTCTTCAGCGGGGTGTTTTTAAAAGTTTTTTGATGGAGAATCTGGGCTCAGCCCCGGGTGGTTAGTAGTCCAGCTAAAGCTCCTGGTGTTATATAAAGACATCGGAGAGCAGATATAAAAACAAATAGGCAGATATTACCAAAATCTGTGTACATTTCAGTCCTTGTTATATTTGTTCTTACAGACATATCCAATAAGAATGGCACAGAGGGGAGTGACACACTTCTCTTCTGTGTAAATGATGGTAAAGTGGTGTGGAGTAAAGGTGTTGATGGAGGGAGAAGGGACATCCTCACTGCTGAACGTGGAGAAATCATCATTAAACACAGTCCTGATCCAGATAACAGATACGCTGTGTTAAGTGATTTATCACTCCATATAAAGAATCTGTCTCTCTCAGACTCGGGGGTTTACTACTGTAACGCTGTTCCTGTGGTCAATCTGACTGTCACTCCGTCACAGAGTAAGCATACAGTAACTTTGTCATGTTTGTATTATTGATTCAAAAGTAAGTCCTCTTTACCCATGCTTTAATTAGATGCACATGACCAATTATTCATATTTATTTTGTCTGTGTTAAAGCTAGAATTTTTTAAAATTATTATTATTTTTTTTAAATTATAACGTAAGTTTTTAATACTGAATTTGATAGTGTGTTGATGCAGTAAACAGTGTCAGTTAAGGGAATGTTAATGTAAATCATTACCACATTAATTATTATTTTTTTATTTGTCGTGTTGTTTATCTGCATTGCAGCCACAACCCGTATAACTCTTATTATTACCTCTACACTCAGGTAGCACCGGCGAGACAGAGAAAGGTTCCGCTGGAAAAGGTAATTCATTAAAACTGTCCTCACACACAAAGGTCTATCTGTAGAATAAAGCTCATATCCGCAGTGTTCCTATCAGAAGACACGTTATACAACGTGATCAGTAAAGCACTCACACAAAAGTGTTAAGTGTTCACACAAATGCTTGGAGATTGCAAGCAAAACTAATGGCGCTCTCTGGGTGGGAGGGGCATTCTGTCTCCCCCCTGTCAATCACAGTGACACTAGCTGTTCATCAGGGCTATGAGCTCATGTATCCAGAAGAAGGCAGATAGCTCTGTCTTCTGTGTGTGTTACTGCATGAGCAACAGTTTGAGAAGGTGTGATTGTCTGGCTTCATGTGTCTCAGAGGAAGCATGTGTTAGCCTTCGCCCTGGTTGGTAGCTGTCACGTGATCGGTAAGAGCTGAGTGGCGGGAGAGAATTGTTAGGTGAAATATATATATATATATATATATATATATATATATATATATATATATATATATATATATATATATATATATATATATATAATTTCAATAGAAATTCTATTTCTAACCTTTCAGATTTTGATTTAGTCCAGAATAACTAATGCTATATGAGCAGTAAAGACTTGTGTGTCTAACCCTAACCCTGACCCTAACCCTGACCCTGAGCGACTGGGTGGTGTGATGAAGTGAAGTTACTGTTCCCACGTCGAGGTTGATTATTTCCCTATAACAATATATATCCTTGAGTGTTTTATTCTTCTTATACCACAGCAATTTGCCAACAATTAATTTGTTAAATTTATTATATCATACCTTTTATATTTATCCATTTACAGTTACAATTAATGGGGGAGTACATTTCTAGTTAGTTCCAGTTCTCACTTATATTATAGCAGCTATAAACACCCTCACCAGCATTTTTATCTCCTGTAATTAATAAGACAGAAAAAAAGCAGATTGTCATTGTATTGTCATAATGAAGTCCAAGGAGACGGATGCACACTTCTTAAATCAGACACAAGGAAAAGACATGTGGAAACAACAAACACAGAGAAACAAGAACCTGGAACAAAAACTCAGAGACAAAGGCTAGGACTAACAGAACAACGGACTAATGAACAAAATATACACAGTGCAAACATCAGCTCAGCTACTCATGAAAACAAAACACCGGCACGACACTTAACAGTAACTTAACACAAATCTGCCACAAACCCATCAAAACCTGACAAAATGCCCCAACTGACAAGAGGACATAAACAGGGGAGCAAATCAGGAAAATAACAAACAGGTGAGCCTGATCAACACAGGAAATAAGGCAAACCATGGAGGAAGTAATTCTACACTTGGAGTCCGGGTGTCCTCTAGTGGCCCACGGTGGAACTACCCCTGGAGGCCATGACATTAATAGATAAAGTGTAAAAGACATTTTTCTGAATAGCTTTCAGTGTCGATGTTTCAAAACCTGGATTCCTACTTGTGTCCAGCACACATGCTGAGACCTTTAACACAAAGTCTCATGGTGACCTTGAGGACACGAGTTTACTTTCCGTAGAGTTCGCCTCACCTCATGTGTGTATAATGTTAGTCCTGTGTCATTGTTGGTACTTTGGGCTTTGATGCTGATTGTGAAACTGGACAAGGGAGTGGTTGAGCTCTTCAGTTAGGTTGGCATCACCGCTGTGAAGACTGAGACCCCTATTGCTGTAATCTATGACAGATTGGATATCTTCCCACGTACACTGGGGATAATTATTGTAACAGATATAATCCTCGTTATGTTGTTTGTAGTGCTGTTTGGCAGTCCTGTTTTCCTCTCTTGAGATCTGGCCTGGATTCACTGTATGCTACAGCATCGCCAGCTCTGAAGGCCATGTTCCCTCACTTTCGTAGTCTTCAAACCTCATTGTTTATGCATGGTTTTGGTTCTTGGTGTAGGACAGGACCTGGTGTGCTTGGTCTCAGACTCCAGTCTGTGCTTTGGAACAGTCCTGAAGCTGTGAATTGCTCCTAGCTCCATATTTTACTACTTTGGAGACTTGTGTGTCCTGGATAACGACAGGTTTGTAACAGTACAAGATGGGAACATGGATAATACTCTATTGATGTTGGTGTAAACCTTATCCAGATTAGTTTTTACCCCTGGTGGGCATTTCTCATTCTGGTGGAATGTAAGTAGTACCATCTTGCGGTTGACCCAGTGGAAATCACCTACAACAACGACGTAATTGTACTTTTTTTCCACCTTGTATGCTATAATTTCAGTTACGTTTACAGGAAACCACTGACCAATGACAGTTTAGACAAAAAAAGTGTGAAATTCATTCATTCGTAACCTTTCATTTAGGGGATGAAATCAGATTTCTATCATGTTTGTATACGAAACTACATTTTCAACCAACTCTAATTACAGAGTCTCCACACCTTGTATAATTCCTACTCTGTGCTCTACTTTAATGTTTAATCTGGATATTAAATGTGATTTTTTTTTAAACCAAAAATAAAACCATTTAATATAATTCACAACACAATGTAATTCACTTAATTAACTCGATGTATACTCTAGACTCAGGGACCAAAAGTGATGATGGTGATGGTGATGATGAGAAAGATGATGATGATGATGATGGTGTAAAAGGTTAGTTATTCACTGAGTTATTTACACTTTACTGGCCCTTTCAATCATGAATTTCTGAGATGTGAAGGCCGGCATGATGTGAGATGAAGATGTGTTCTCAGAGTGGATCGTCGCTGCTGTAGTGGGTGTGAGCTGTGTGGTGCTGTTGCTTCTGTCAATATGGGGATTTTTCACTAAAAGGAAAGGTGAGAAATGGTGACTTCATTAGAAACTATTTGTACTTCATTACATTTAACCTAATTATGTGATTCTATAGTAGTATTTATGCTCTATATCTCAGCAGCTCAACAGAACCACACAGTACACACAGTACACATGTGTGACTCCGTTATCAACCTTCCAGCAGACCCACAACCTGGTGAGTCTACTATTAATACTAACTGCAATTTCATCAGATCATTTTTAATTAATCAACACAGTAAGTATCAGTTTGGAACTGAACACAAACCTGTTATTCAGACTGAACAGATCATTTGCTCTAAACTGGTACAAACAGGTATGAAAAGGAAGTGCACTCGTGGCAGCTGCCGGGGATGTTACAGTAGATGGAAATGGATTCAAAGTGCCGCTATTGTGCTATATTAAAAGTGCCTAATTTTGTTTTAGCAGTCTCATGCAGTAGGTGTAAATGCACCTACTAATT
Organism: Ictalurus punctatus; assembly: GCF_001660625.3. Lineage (NCBI taxonomy): Eukaryota > Metazoa > Chordata > Actinopteri > Siluriformes > Ictaluridae > Ictalurus > Ictalurus punctatus. The sequence continues at coordinate 27,871,887 of NC_030429.2, read as the reverse complement.
AATTTTCTCATCATTTACATTGCAGCATCAACTCTTTTAAGGGAGCGTACTCTGCTCTGATTGGTCAAATGTCCCAGTCTGTTGTGATTGGTCTACTGCTTACAGTGTGTGTCAGAAAGGAAACGCCCGCTACCATATCTGAATTTCAGCTCAGTAATAATGTCGGTTCTACAATATCGATTTGAGCCCGAGTCCGGTAGTGATACACCGGAAGATCAACCCGAGCCACCGTCGCAAGCACGACGAGAACAGGACGTTTCTCAGTGGAAAGTTTATACATAGTTTGGCAATAACGTGATTTAGCCGGTTAGCAGAGGCTAACAGCTAACAGGCTAACAGCTGTGCACTGGCTGTACATGTATACAACAGAAAAGTACTCATTTGGAACACTCGGTAGAAAATATATACATAAATAATTAATCATACTTACAGGTTGTGATCCAGAGGCGCCAGATGGTCTAAATAAAGTGGGTGTGGTCGCGTCTTTAATGAATAATCCTTTCGCAAATCCCTCGTCAACTTCAGCTAGGTTTGAGAAGCAGTCGTCAGTGAAATGACGGGAACACGAACGCTTTACATCCTCGTACTTTGGGAGTCTGTGCAAAGGGGTTTTGTTTTTGCAGCACAGATAACAACGTCTTCTAGACAGGAAGCTGACTCTTTCAGGACGCAACCTCAACTGTAGTGTTTGAGGGCGCGTCAAAGCTGTTTGAGCAGCCGATGAAGACCAGAGATGGGTTGTTTGTTACAGACCTATGTAGGTTAGTACAGGAAGTAAAGTCTGGAATTACCGACGACTCGTTTCAGCTGTTCAGAATCGCTTCCTTCTTTTGGGAGTCGATAACGCCGTTTGTTGTGCGCTTTTGATTTTTGAAACTTTGCAGATGTTTTACATTCACAAACACCGACATACTACATGAAAGGTGATATTTGAAAAAGCACAATAGGTGCACTTCTAATCTAATATCTATCAATAGCTCAACAGTTCAACTATTAAGGTTGACCAATACATTATCTTCTGAGATCTCACTGATGACATCAACAACAACAACAACAACAACAAAACCACTCAACTTACGCTTCCGTCTTCTGTCCTTTTGTGTAATTTGTACTTTGATTAGATAATGTGAGATCAGTCTATCAACGTTTAGTTCCTCCTCCAAACACACTTTAGGGTGTAAATGATAGTAAGTAATGTAAAGAGAGTAAATGATCCACTGTGTTCACGTTCATTACGCCTGCTACTGAGTCTGTAAGATGCTTACTGATGATGCGTTGTGGAAATGTCACTGAACCAGGCTAATAAGAGTAAGCCCAAATGGAGCTACATCTAGGGGGCGTGTCACTCCATGTAATCACGTGACACAGCTGTTACTGACTGGCTGTGTGGATCTACAGCACCTTGTTGATGTGAGAGGACAGAGGAGATTGGGCAGATGGGTTCAAGCTGACAGAAAGGCTGGAGTGACGAACCTCGGGGCTGATGGGCTGCAACAGCAGAAGACCACGTCAGGTTCCACTTCTGTCAGCCAAGAACAGGAACCGGAGGCTGCAGTGGTTGAAGAAAGGAAGTGAAGGATGAAGAAAAATGAAGAATGAAGAAAGGAAACAAACTCGTATGGTTCTCGTGAACTCTGTATAATCACTGTGGTATAAACACTAGATTATTATTCTCTCAGCTGGCGTACAGGATGTACAATTCAGAGCTGGGGTTCCCAGTGCTCCATGTGCTTCATAGCCCTAATCCCAGTCAGCTCATTCATCACCTGATTACATACGGTACATTCCGTATATATACGAATGAGTAAAAATGCGAAGAGTATTAAAACAGCATTATTTCTGTTGTGTATTTGTAACAGGATGTAGTGTTACACACATCTATGACGTTACTAACGAGCCTCCGGAAGCCCCACGGTGTGGTGAGTTCACTACTAACGCAGCGTTTTATTTCATTATTCAGCTTGTAGAAGTGTATCATCAGCAATTACATGATGTTTTTTTTTAATTGCCGTTTTCCAGCTGATCAGCAGAGAGAGTGCGATGCTGTGTATTTCCTGGCACAAAGTCCAGCGTCCAACGCTACAGGTTCATATCTCAGTGTTTCTGTCATCATATCATCACGTTATCATCTTTTTAATAAGGCTTTTAATCCTTTAATAAGAATTACAAACTCAGACAGCTGTTCTTTTCAGCTGAACAGTTTTCTGCTGTGTAGAGTTTCAAACATTTTCTTGCGTTTCAGCCATTAAGTGAAAGTATATTCAAACTAATTTTATAAACTACTGTTTCCCGCCAGTTTGTTAGCAGCATTATAGATTGTGATACATGCAGTTCAATTCAATTCAGTTCAGTTTTATTTACATAGCGTTTTTTACAGTGGACATTGCCCCAAACCTCCTTACAGAAATATATAAACTCAGGAAATAGATTTTAAATGTATGAATTTATCCCTAATGAGCAGCGAGAGGTGACGGTGGTGAGGAAAAACTCCCTGAGACGATATGAGGAAGAAACCTTGAGAGGAACCGGACTCAGAAAGGAACCCGTCATCATCTGGATAGTGTGATTATAAATAAATCCCTTCTGTAAATTCACCACAGTCTCAACATGAAGACTCTTCCACGGAAATCATGAACTGTCCACTGACGGAGACCCGAGCGCAGAGTCCGTTTGTGCAGCTGGTTGCGTGTATCATCGTGTATCATTCTGTATGTCTAAGAGACAAACAAGGCATTTTGTACAATTAATGATAATGATAATGAGTGTTTATTGATCACTTATACACTACAGCACTGTGAAATTCTTTACTTCGCATACCCAGCATGGCAGGAAGTTGGGGTCAGAGCGCAGGGTCAGCCATGATACAGTGCCCCCTGGAGCAGAGAGGGTTAAGGGTCTTGCTCAAGGGCCCAACAGTGGCAGCTTGGCAGTACTGGGGCTTGAACCCACGACCTTCTGATCAGAAACCTTAACCGCTAAGCCACCACTGCCCCTAACTCTCCTTTATATAAAGGACATGTTCATGGTCATCCTGTTACTCTAATTACACGAGTAATGAACCGAATCTGTGTTTTGGTCACATGGCTTCTGGAACATTTAGTATGATGCCTATATTCATTTTTAAGCTCAAATTAATAAAAAAAAAATTCAACTAGTTTAATGTCATTTTTCTGCTAGAAATGTATGCATATTAATGATACGCTAATAAACATGAGCAATCGTTGGTTTGGTGAAGTTTTCTGTGAGGAGATGTTTATGTAAGGTGTATGGAAGGAGTCTCCAGTGTCAGCGCTGTGTAACAGTCAGAGGTGAAGCTGTAGGTTTTCTGACATCTTCAGGACGGAGGAGTTTACGCTTTATTTAATAAATATTCAGTTGCAGGAAGCATGGTATACATCTGTTACCTAAAGAAACGAGTCTAATGAAACCTGCTCTGCTTTATCAGGTGATCAGGAGAGAGAGGGCGAGGCTGTATATTTCCTGGCAACACATCCAACGTCCAACACTACAGGTATATACGCACACACACACAAACACACACACACACACACACACACACACACACACACACACACACATACATCTCAGTGTTTCTGTTATTATATCACCACATCATGATCTTCTTCTATCACCAAAATGGCATACATTCCACTCAGGGTGAGTGGAGGTGCTAATTAACCAGCAGGACAGTGTTGCTCCTGTGATCCCCTGTGATTAAATGTGAATAACTGTCATAACATGATCACCTGTGATTATTTGTAAATACCTGTGATTATTTGTGATTATTTGTGATTATTTGTGATCATCTGTAGACGGATCACAGTGTGCTAATATCCGGTATTACAGCACTCTTGTTCTTGTGATATTGCTTAGTAATATATGTTTATATGAAGTATAATAATAAACAGGATGAGACGGAAAAAAGAAAAAGGATGAGAGAAAGGATGAGACGTATTGCCGTAGAACAGCAACACAGAGTTTATTACAGGAGAAAGTAGTTAGTAGTAATTATTTGGTTTGTTTGCTGTCCGAGACGTTGTCAGTCTGAGAGTGATGCTTCACACTTTAATGCTTAAGACTACACAGAGAGATGTTTATTCATGGCTGTTATTGTAAAGTGACACTATTTTACTCACTATTTCTGAGTTGGGTTTTTATCAAATTTCACTTCTTGTCTTTATTTCTAGAAGGGGACCAAGTTGGACCGCTTTACACCATGGTCCAGAAGCCCAGAAATAACACCTGAAGTTTGTCGTTATATGATTATTAATAATAAATACAGCTGCAGCTCTAATCTACTGTGTTTAGTTATTAATAATTAGATGCCGTAATCGTGTTACGTTACAGTTTTTCTTTAATGAATTCATCTTACACGTAATCCCATGTACGCATTTCTGTGTACTTTTCTGTATTAGCAATAAAAGTTGCCACACACTGTTCACTTCCTGTTTTGGTGAATCATCTGGAAACTTCTGCATCCTGCAGTGTTTTGTGTAATTATTTCATCTAATTATAGACTATGACACACAACCTCATTTTTGGCAGCGATTTGTGTGTTTGTGTTGTGAGAGTTGTTCACGAGTCCCTCGTTCGTCCTGAGCGGTTAAACCGCCCGCTGTTCTTCAGAAAAATCCTCCAGGTCCTGAACGTTCTTTACTTTTCCAGCATCTTCTGCATATTTGATCCCGATCATCCTGTTCAAAAGTTTACACCCCCCGGCTGTTAATGTATTCATCGTGTTGCCTTCTTGATCATCAGTGAATGTTTGGACCTCATGTAATAGTCGTGTACGAGTCCCTCAGTCGTCCTCAGTCTGAAAAGACAGATCTGAACATCATATAGCTGCTGCTGGAAGAGGACTCAAATGTGCAGAAGATGCTGCAAAAGTAAAGAATGTGCAGGACCTGGAGGATTTTTCGGAAGAACAGCGGGCAGTGAAAGAACAGTGGGTTTTACTGAAAGAAGAATTATGAATGAAAAGACTCTGAAACTTGTTTTTTTCTGAATTATAAACAATGCAAAACAATGTGCATTTCTGTCTGTATAAAAATAATAAATAAAACAGCGGTTTAATGTTGGAAATGTATTAAGGGTTCAACATACCTTAAAAATAAATAAATACTTTAATAAATTCTCCCAAAAATGTGATTGAATAAACGGAGTCTCTGATCTGGGGAAAGATCGAATGAAACACAATGAGCTCCGTAGCAGCGTCTCTGAGGCGTCGTTGTACCGGAAATAGAGCTCCAAAGTCGCTAAAATGCCGGATTACGCTGCGGATCAGTGGTGCGGAGTGGGTTAGGGTCAGGGTTTACAGTGCAGTTGCATCAGATGCATCAGAATCATTTCCATGATGTGAATCCGCATTCCTATGATGCATGTCGCCAAATTTTTGGACTGCGATGCATGAAAACACCCCAATAATCAAACATTAACATGAATTTTTCACAAAATTCTAACTGGACTTTATTTTTTTAAAGAACTTTTCAAACTTCAATTTTACAGAAAATCTCGAGTAAATTCAGTATGGTTTTAATGAGATTACAGTATGCTTTTCACAGCATTTGTAGTGAATTACTGTTTGTTTTTAGTAAATTACAGGGTGTGTTGCCAGACTTTTTATTAAAGTTTTTTCAGTAAATTGCAGTGCATTTTGGCAATACAGTATTTTTAGTGAAGTACAGTAAGTTGTTAGTAAATTACAGTACATTTTGATTAAACTGCAGAATGTTTTTAGTAAATTTCAGTGATTTATGTCAGCATTACTTAGTAAACTATAGTCATTTTTTTGTGAATTAAATTTGAAGTAAATTACAGCGTGGTTTTCATGAACTTTAGTAAGGTTTTAGTAAATGAGAGTAAATTGTTTAAAGGAAACTACAGTAAAGTTTTAGTAAACTTAGTAAACAAAAGTACATTTTTGTAAATTACATTAAATCTTTAACAAATTACTGAGAGTTTCTGGCAGCACTTTTAGGAAAGTACAGCAAATTTTTAGTATCTTTAAAAAAACAAATTACAGTTTGTTTACAGGAAACAGTTACCACTAAACTACTGTCATCACAATAATGCTTACAGTGAATGACTGTTATATCACTGTACAATATGTCACTGTAGAGTTTAGTGTGAATATTGTGCAGTCTAAGACAGGCGTTTGCATCAGGCAGGTAGGGGGTAATGTAATTTTTGTGAAAATACATAATCATAAGAAACGGAAGTAAAAAATAACAGAATGACCAGCGAGGTTCGGGATAATGTTGAAATATGAAATACACAAAATAAGAAAAGTTTGGCAATGTGTCTGACCAGTAGAGTGTGTCGGACGTGGAAGTGAACATTTCAGACAGCAATAACGTAATGATGAACCCACGCGTCTGGCAGCACGTCATTCTGTGTTCTTCATTTCCTCGTACTTTCCTATTGAAACCAAACCCAAATGATCCTACATCAGTTTGGCGAAGACAGCGGACGATGTTGGTCCTCACTTTAACCGCTCTAGTGCTGTGCATCACCGTACACACGGCTGAATGTGGTGAGTAAAGCACAATCCATTTTTATACAGTGTTCCTGTAGATTTCTTTAGTATTTAGCAGTTTTGTGAAGCACTGTCTCATTTCCATGATCAATAAGCAGTGAATAATGTTCTAGTCTGTTCCGTTTCTAATAATCATTTGAAATGCAGAGTTACCGGTTGTTTTTCTTTTATCTCATATTTTTATTGTGTCATGGTATACATTTTGTCTCGTTTCGGCTAGTTTGTATTAAACGGAAATGCCCACAAGGTTCAGTTCTGTTAAAGGAC
>NC_030429.2:27847585-27855085 GCF_001660625.3 Ictalurus punctatus | reverse complement strand
TTTAGAGTTGTACCTGTAGTTATTCGATTGTAATTTGCTTTTAGCCGTAGTGACGTATACGTGGCATGAGATCCGTTTTACTCACAGTAACAGCTCACTCACAGGGACGTGTACGGAAATGTTGATGTAATGTTTACAGAAGGAGTCTCCAGTGTCAGTGCTGTGTATCAGTCAGACGTAAAGCTTTAACTTTAAGTTTTCCACATCTTCAGCACGGAGGAGTTTACACTTCTTTACTGTTTCTCAGTAACACCACAAACTGCATCTTTTTAGATAAAAAGAGGGAAGAGGGAGGTGAGGGAAGGACTGTTTATAGCTGCTGTAACATAAGTGAGAACAGGAACTCACTCGTCTTATAATATTAAATATAGCTTTCTTTTTTTTACTACTTTGTGCCAGACCACTTTGCTCACTTCCTGTATTTAGCTGCTAATATTAGCCAGTTAACCGTTAGTGTGGGTCAGTTTTTTTTCCCCCAGGTGTATTTTTTTATGTCAAGAAATTCATCATAAAACATTTGCAACTAGCTAGTTATTGTCACACATCGTAGCAGAGATACGAAGCAGAGATACGGCGGATGCAAGTGCAGGATAACAGTTGTTTATTTAAAGAGACAGGCAGGCAGACAAATCCAAAACGTGATTCAAAACGCAATTCATAAACAGGCAAGAGGGCAGGCGATTGGCAGACAGGTATACACGGGGCTAGGCAGGAATCTAGGTTGATAACCAAAACAAGAAACAAACTATAATGATGAACTGGAAGCGGATATCCAGCGCGAAATGACTGACTATGACTATGACGTAAACTAAACTAACACTAAACATTTACTTATGACTTATTACTCACTACTCACTACTTAATCTTCCGCGTTGTGTGCCGGGAAGCACGCGGTATATATGCGGACATGATTACCCTCGCAACTGCTAACAGCTGAGGGTAATCCGGACACACGTGACTTCCCAGCCAATGACGGAACAGGAAGGAGACACGACAGACAAACAAAACCCATGTGTCCCGATGTCCCTACGGTCAACAGCGGAAAAGCAGGTGCTCGCGCATTCGCGCTTCGAGCACGCTGCTTCAAGGGGGAATCATGACAGAACCCCCCACTAAAGGCACTCCTCCTGGAGTGCCATGAGTCATCCCTCTTCATTGGCGGCCCCAGCCCCCTGGGCTGAATGTCCCGAGCAGAGCCAGGAAACGGCACGGTGTTCTTGGCGGCGTAGGGAAGCAGAGCGACGACCTCAGCTGGACAGGGAGGCTGAGCGACGACCTCAGCTGGGCATGAGGGCAGAGCGATGTCCTCAGTGGAGCAGGGAAACAGAGCACTGTACTCAGCGGAGCAGGGCAACGTCCTCGGCGTCTGTGCGGCCAGGGAGAGGAGCGTAGGTCTCCGTGTGGCCAGGGAGAGGAGCGTGGGTCTCCTCGAAGCAGAAGAGGGGAATGCTATCTGCCATGGAGCAGGAAGGCTGAGCGGCGTCCTCAGCTGAACAGGCGGGCTGAGCGGCGTCCTCAGCTGAACAGGCGGGCTGAGCGGCGTCCTCAGCTGAACAGGCGGGCTGAGCGGCGTCCTCAGCTGAACAGGCGGGCTGAGCGGCGTCCTCAGCTGAACAGGCGGGCTGAGCGGCGTCCTCAGCTGAACAGGCGGGCTGAGCGGCGTCCTCAGCTGAACAGGCGGGCTGAGCGGCGTCCTCAGCTGAACAGGCGGGCTGAGCGGCGTCCTCAGCTGAACAGGCGGGCTGAGCGGCGTCCTCAGCTGAACAGGCGGGCTGAGGCTCTGAGGTCACCAGGTGAGCTTGGCTGGCCGTGTCGGCGGACTGGGGCGTGAGCAGAGCTTGGCTGTGCGTGTCCGCGGACTGGGGCGTGAGCAGAGCTTGGCTGGGCATGTCAGCAGACTGGGGCGTGAGCAGAGCTTGGCTGGGCATGTCAGCAGACTGGGGCGTGAGCAGAACTTGGCTGTGCGTGTCAGTGGGCTGAACTTGGGTGACCGGGTCGGTGGACTTGGGTGGGAGCAGCATTTGGTCATTAGGCTGAGATATTAGCAGAGCTTGGGAAACTGGATCAGCAGGCTTGAACGTGAGCTCAGGGACGTGAAGCTTGGCTTGGGCGTCAGAGCCTGGAGGCTTGGCTTGGAGCTCAGGGACTGGAGGCTTGGCTTGGAGCTCAGGGACTGGAGGCTTGGCTTGGAGCTCAGGGACTGGAGGCTTGGCTTGGAGCTCAGGGACTGGAGGCTGGACCTGGAGCTCAGGGACGTGAGACTTGACTTGGACCTTTTGTTGGAGCTCGGCGGGTGAGCCCACCTCGTGGGGCTCAGGTTTGAGTTCTGAGGTCACCCTGTCGGTCCCGGGCCGGGTGTCTGCATGGGCTCGCCGGTGGAGTTTCTTATGCTCCCGCCAGCTGCTCTTGAAGCATTTCTGAGAGCAGAAGAAAGCTTCCTGCTTCCTGCAGGAAGGCCCAGCTTCCTGCAAGTGGGACATTGAAGCTGAGTCTCTCTCCCGCAGCCCTCGGTCATACATCTTGGGGATTTCGCCCCCGTGTTGGCCAGAAACTGAAGTGGCTCGCTGGTTGCTGCCCTGTCCATCTCCTCATAATAGAGGTTGAATGGTGGGTCCACCTGGGGCCGTCTATTGACTCTCCACCCCAGTAAATCAAGACCACTAAGTTGTCCAGGCTGTGAAAACTCCTCCATAAACAGCTCTGTAAACTGAGTGACATCATGGAGGGCTGGCGAACCAGCTGCTCCGCCCAGTCACGGGCCGGGCCGCAATACCTGGACACCAGGAACCCGATCCACTCTCTCTTAGTTGGCTTGGGAACCGCCAAGCTGCAGAAATACTCCTGGCAGTTGAAGAGAAACTCCAGTGGGTAGCTCCCCAATCCCGCTGTCTCTGGCGGCAACTCAATGGCGTACCTTTGGGGAAATTGCACGGATGAAAAATGCGGCCAGTAATCCGAGCGTTCCCCGATGCAGTATTGTCCTACGATTTTCCTAGTTGCTGTGGCGTGCCTTTGCTCTAGTCCTCCTGCTGCATCCATGCTGAGGCAGAAGATTCTGTCACACATCATAGCAGAGATACGAAGCAGAGATACGGCGGATGCAAGTGCAGGATAACAGTTGTTTATTTAAAGAGACAGGCAGGCAGACAAATCCAAAACGTGATCCAAAACATAATTCATAAACAGGCAAGAGGTCAGGCGATTGGCAAACAGGTATACACGGGGCTAGGCAGGAATTGGAAGCGGATATCCAGCGCGAACTAGACTTATTACTCACGACTTATTACTCACGACTTATTACTCACGACTTATTACTCACGACTTATTACTCACGACTTATTACTCACGACTTATTACTCACGACTTATTACTCACGACTTATTACTCACGACTTATTACTCACGACTTATTACTCACGACTTATTACTCACGACTTATTACTCACGACTTAATCTTCGGCGTTGTGTGCCGGGAAGCGCGCGGTATATATGCGGACATGATTACCCACGCAACTGCTAACAGCTGAGGGTAATCCGGGCACACGTGACTTCCCAGCCAATGACGGAACAGGGAGGAGACATGACAGACATAAACAAAACCCACGTGTCCCGATGCCCCTACGGTCAACAGCGGAAAAGCAGGTGCTCGCGCATTCGCGCTTCGAGCATGCTGCTTCAAGGGGGAATCGTGACAGTTATGAATGAATACAAGCACCAAAACACACACACACACACACACACACACACACACACACACACACACACACAGTATCTGTAAATATATTGATCATACATAAAATATTCAGAGGTTTTACAACATAATGCATGAGGAATTACAAAGTCATGATTTAATTAAAATTCATCCAGATAACTGTAAGGATTTATTTGTGTTTTTTGTTTGTTTGTTTATTTTTAACAGGAAGTGAGAAGCAATGCAAAACCGTCTATGCCCTGGCAGACCATCCAGCAAAATTGAAGGTGGGTAAAATTATACACACGTCCTTATCATCTATTACGATATACTTCTATATGTTATACTTCTATAACAGATAACTCAAGGTTTTACAAATATATATATTTATTTATTTCATCCTCGACTGGTGTGTGTAGGTATGAAAAAGTGATGCTTCCTGTTCGACATCAGAGACACTGTGGGGTACGAATCCAGTAATCAACCTCTCCCACTTACACACTAATACAACGAGTAGATAGATAGATGGATGGATAGATGGATGGGTGGATGGATGGGTGGATGAAAGAATGGGTGGATGTATGGTGGTAAAGTTAAATTATGCCAGGAATTCTCAGGTGGCATCATGCAATTACAGACATGTTTATATTGAAGTTATATATATATATATATAATAAAAATAACAAATGATGAAAAAAGGAACCAAAAACTAAAAATAAATAAATAAATAAATAAAAAGACAAGGCAAGAAAATATAATATGAAAACAAAAGCTATTCACGGTGCAAGTAGCAACAAACACATTACAGCAACAATACAAACTATACACACACACACACACATGTACACACACAAACATATACACACACAAACATACACACACACCCAAACATACATACACACACACACACATATACACACACGTACACACATACACACACACAAACATACACACACACATACACACACACAAACATATACACACACATACACACACACAAACACACACACACAAACATACACACAAACATATACACACACATACACCCACACAAAAACATACACACAACCACATACACATACACATACACATACATACACACCCACACACACCATCAGACAACACATAACATCACATCGTTAGTCAAATATTTTATATCATTTGTGCCAATGACCTCAAATGTATCAGATCTTGTGTGATAAGTGATGTATTTATATAATGATGTAAAAGGTGTGATATGAAATCAGCGTCTTTGTGCTTCATCTTGTTTTATTTGAATTGTAGCGGGATGGAGGTGTACGTTTGGAGTTTTAGTTGAAGTTCATGTTGAAGGTGATGCAGTGGTTAGATTTTTACAGCTGAAGCACAGCGTGGGTTACATTCAGGCTGCGGTACATTCACCACAATAACGCTTCAGTTCAGCTGTTTCTTTTTCTTCTCAGTATTCTGATGCGACTGCACAATACCACACGCTAGGCTAGTAATAAAGCTGCAGCGCTCTGTGTGATATGTTTGATTTTTGCTTTTTATCCACCATTACAGATCTATCCAGTGTCTCACTCGAAGCACACGCCTGTCTAGACGTCTGGAACTACATCAAAGGATTTTAGGATCCTAATTTTAATTAGGATTAAAAGGAGGATTTTAATTTCACCCTGTTTACTTTTAGCTGTACAGTTCCATATTTCTAACAACACAGGATTTTCATTTGTCCTTCTATCCATTTATTGTTTAATCTGATTAATTGTGTGTACAAACAAACATGTGCATGTAGAGCGACCTCGAGAGTTAGATAAGTGCTATTTAAATGGAAAGTATTCTTCTTCTTCTTCTTCTTCTTCTTCTGCTTATTATTATTATTATTATTGCTGTTTATTTTCCTGACATTATGTAGCGTTATGCTACCTGAGTATTATTAAGCATCATCTCACCTGCGCCCCTCACCTTTTATATATTCATTTTTTGTCTGTTTTTGGTTGCTCTGGTTTCTTTGTAGTAAAGAATGTATATCATTACAAAAATAAATAAATAAACAACAACTATAGTATCATGTAGTTTGTTAGCAAACAGTACCATTTAAAAGGAAAAAAAAAAGAAAATGTAAAAATATGAAAAATAATTTGGAGTAAAATAAGGTTTGAAGGAGGGACGGTGTTAATAGAGGACGTGTGTAGTGTGTAATGTTCATCTTTTAGCACCATTTTGCTCATTTTGCGGTCGGGGGCCAGTAATTCTGGATTCAATACATTGTTCTAGACAAAACGTTCATGTTGATTTTATGTTGTTAAATAAACGGTTGTGTTTTAGATAAAAGGTTTGTGATTGTGAGCTAAATCTGTAGCTTGGAGCTTCCTGTATTTATATAATCACTTCCCTGGGCGAGATCTCCACGGTTCCTCATCACTGCACGTCTTCAGGCTTTATTACCTTCAACATGCCAAGCAGTATTACAGTCAGCGGCCATTTTAGGTCCACCTTGCTGTCCAGTTGACTTCGGAGGGGTATAAATACTGATGCTGCACAAAGTATTTGCACCCCTCTGACCTATCCATCATTGGACAATGAACATTTATAAGAGCTCCTGTGTGTTTTATATTCTCGTGTGTGTGTGTGTGTGTGTGCGGGTGTGTGTGGTGCAGGGACGAGTGTACTGTAGAAGAGGAAAATATGTTTCTAGTAGATAGCACGCAGAGACTATAATTTAGATGTAAAAATGACAGTGTTATGATGTAAAACGGTTGAAGAGATGACCTAACAGTGTGTTTATGTCCGGGGGAGGGGCTGTGTATTTCTAGAAAAGTGATGTCATCATCCACAGGGACTTGCTTTATACGTTAAACAGAACTGCCATCATGTATTTCTAACATAAACAGAATTTTATTTCATATTTATTTTATATAGACAAATCAGACCAGTAGCTTTGCACTAGCCGGATGTTTCCTACTTATTTACAGCCTCGCGTTATGTTGGGGATTTTACTCTTTTAATAAAACAAGCTTCAGATTAAAGGCATTCAACGTAGGCTACATCCACATTAATCCAGATAAGTTTGGAACACATCTTTTTTTTAATAAGTTTTGGCCTTTTATCCACACCTGGATGTTTTCATCCACACTGAGACAGTGTTTCCATCCGCACTGAGACAGTGTTTCCATCCACACTGAGACAGTGTTTCCATTCGCACTGAGACAGTGTTTCCATCCGCACTGAGACAGTGTTTCCATTCACACTGAGACAGTGTTTCCATCCGCACTGAGACAGTGTTTCCATTCACACTGAGACAGTGTTTCCATCCGCACTGAGACAGTGTTTCCATCCGCACTGAGACAGTGTTTCCATCCGCACTGAGACAGTGTTTCCATTCACACTGAGACAGTGTTTCCATTCACACTGAGACAGTGGTTCCATCCACACTGAGACAGTGTTTCCATCCACACCCGGATGTTTCCATCCACACTGAGACAGTGTTTCCATCCACACTGAGACAGTGTTTCCATCCACACTGAGACAGTGGTTCCATCCACACTGAGACAGTGTTTCCATCCACACCCGGATGTTTCCATCCACACTGAGACAGTGTTTCCATCCACACTGAGACAGTGTTTCCATCCACACTGAGACAGTGTTTCCATCCACACTGAGACAGTGGTTCCATCCGCACTGAGACAGTGTTTCCATCCACACTGAGACAGTGTTTCCATCCACACTGAGACAGTGTTTCCATCCACACCCGGATGTTTCCATCCACACTGAGACAGTGTTTCCGTCCATTAAAAATGGAGCATTACGAAAACGCTCTCCCAAGTGGCT
>NC_030429.2:27835085-27842585 GCF_001660625.3 Ictalurus punctatus | reverse complement strand
GGTGTGGTTTCGGTCCGTTCTTCTAAACATATCGTCTTTAAATCTTGTTCAGTTGGATTCGAGTCAGGTGATTGACTGGACATTCTAACAGCTTGATTTATTTTCTCTGAAACCAGTTGAGAGTTTCCTTTGCTGTATGTTTTGGATCGTTGTCCTGCTGGAAGCTCCACCCACGTCTCATCTTCATCATCCTGGTGGATGGCAGCAGATTCTTCTCAAGAATCTCCCAGTAAAGGGATTAATTCATCGTTCCTTCAGTTATATGAAGTCTGCCAGTACCATGTGATGAAAAACAGCCCACACCATGATGCCTCACCTCCAAACTTCACTGTTGGTGTAGTGTTTTTAGGGTGAAGTGCAGTGCCATTTCTTCTCCACACATGGTGTGTAGTATCACAGACAAAAAGTTCAGTTTTGCTCTCGTCTGACCAGACGGTTGATGACGGAGTGATGTTGCTTCCGCTTGTGGATAACGGACCCAGTGGTGCTTACTGAAGGATTGAGAAGTTTTGAAATATGTCTGTATCTGTGTATCTGATTCCATCAATATGTTTCACAACAATAAGGTTGTGAAGGTCTTGGGAGAGCTCTTTGCTTTTACCCATCATGAGATGATTGTGAGACACCTTGGTAACGAAAAGCCTTTTTATAGCCCCTCAATTTACCAACCCAGCTGATATTAATTTACACAGATGGGGGTATAATTACTTACGGATTTCAGCTGGTTCATTGCCTTACCTTGCCTTGGAGAACTGCTTTTCCTTGGCGTGTTCAATACGTAAATAAGTAAAACTGTAACTGTAAGTTTTCTGACATTTTCAGGACAGAGGAGTTTCCGCTTTGTGGTTTCTCAGTGATCCTCCCACTCGAGTGAACGTTTTATTGTCCTGCAGGATTCCAGTCCTGATCACCAGCACACACCTGTACCTACCTGTTCATATCTGTATCTGTTCAGATCATCTGTTCATTCCCAATAATGTATTCACATTCAGTTCCATCCCTACAGAGAGAACAAGTGAGAACAAGTCCACACAGACGACTCCGACAACCACAACCAGCACCGGAGTGACTCACCGTGACCGTGGAGCTTCTCAGAACATCACTCCCATCACCAGTGTAGAAGAACATGAAGGATCTTCAGATACCTGGACTACAGGTGAGTGTGAGAGATCCAGTACGCTTTTCATACGTGATCATATGTTTTTCTGAAAAATATCTGATGTTACAGTTCAACATCTTATGTCCTGAATAATATAATAATCTGTGATCAGTGAACTCACATCTGAAATATAAAACCACATGACCTCCATGTGAAAAATGAGTCATGTGTAAAAACCACATGAAAATCAATAATAATATGAAGTGATCGTGATATCCGTCACGTCGGTGTCCGATTTGGGCTCGAACTCTAATCTCCCAGAATTCACCACAGCCTCACTGACCCCAACTTCCTGACCTTCTGGGATATGTGAAGAGAAAAGAATTTCACTGTGTCGTAATGTCTATGTGATTAATAAAGACTCGTTATCATTAACAACAGTATAAAAACTACATTATATAATCAGATTGCAGTAAAGACAGATTCACAGACGATTCATGAAATGAACAAAACACAACCGTAAGAAACACACAACAGAGACTTAACCACCAGGAGCAGAGACTACAGGGTATAAATAATCAGACTAATCCAGCGGGACACTGAAAACAGGTGTGTATAATCAGGAGTCAGAGGATTAGACTGAGGCAGTGCTGGTGGATGATGGGAAATGGAGTCTGAGGCAGCCATGTTGTGAGACTGGTGCTGATGTAATAGATATTATATCATTAAATCATCCAGCTGTAGCCTGGAGCTACTGTTTATGTGAATACAATATGTAACAGTGCATTAAACAGGGTGTGAATTATTATAGAACACTGCTATTTGTGTTTCCATAAAATATAAATCAATAATGTGATGATCTGTAAAATGTGAACGGGAACACAGAGGCTTAATGAGAGCTGAAATTACGCATTATCTCTCAGTCTGATGATGGCCTACATTTAGGACGTGTGAGACTGTAACACTTCTGTTGAGCTCGTCAAAACCACTGAGTAACAGCTCGCTACTGCAGCGTATCAGTTTACACTCGTCTATTCTTTCTCACATCCACTCTGACCACAAGCTGGCACATCTAACAAACAGCTCTCATCTCTCATCTCAACGTCCCGCCGTCTTATTCACGCAGGCGTTATCTTCATTTAATAACACAATGTTTCACCAGCTTATGATTTAAAATCTGATACTGAAATAAACAACTCAGAGAGTTATGTTTTGCAACAATAAGGTTGTGAAGGTCTTTGGAGAGCTCTTTGCTTTTACACATCATGAGATGATTCTTGTGTGACACCTTGGTAAAGAAAAGCTTTTTTATAGACCATCAATGTACTAACCCCGCTGATATTAATTTACACAGATGGGGGTATAAATACTTACGGATTTCACCTGGTTCCTTGCCTTACCTTGCCTTGGAGAACTGCTTTTCCTTGGCGTGTTCAATATGTAAATAAGTAAAACTGTAACTGTAAGTTTTCTGACATTTTCAGGACAGAGGAGTTTCCGCTTTGTGGTTTCTCAGTGATCCTCCCACTCGAGTGAACGTTTTATTGTCCTGCAGGATTCCAGTCCTGATCACCAGCACACACCTGTACCTACCTGTTCATATCTGTATCTGTTCTGATCATCTGTTCATTCCCAATAATGTATTCACATTCAGTTCCATTCCTACAGAGAGAACAAGTGAGAACAAGTCCACACAGACGACTCCGACAACCACAACCAGCACCGGAGTGACTCACCGTGACCGTGGAGCTTCTCAGAACATCACTCCCATCACCAGTGTAGAAGAACATGAAGGATCTTCAGATACCTGGACTACAGGTGAGTGTGAGAGATCCAGTACGCTTTTCATACGTGATCATATGTTGTGTGAAAAACATAAAATTACACTTCAACATCTTATGTCCTGAATAATATAATAATCTGTGATCAGTGGACTCACATCTGAAATATAAAACCACATGACCTCCATGTGAAAAATGAGTCATGTGTAAAAACCACATGAAAATCACTAATAATATGAAGTGATCGTGATATCAGTCACGTCAGCGTCCGATTTGGGCTCGAACTCTAATCTCCCAGAATTCACCACAGCCTCACAACATGGCTGAAACTGACTCCATTTCCATCGACTACATTCATTTCCATGTTCAGGGTCACCAGACGTGTGTGTTACTCCACCCTTTAATGCAGCACGAGCTGGTGGATGGGAATCGGGGGAATCGGGGAATTAATTAATTAATTATAAAGTAAATAAAATTGCGATCAGCTCTAGAATGTGAATAACACAGAGGCTTAGTAAAAGATTAAAAGGAACTTTACATTATCTCTCGATCTGATGAGTCTACATTTAGGACGTGTGAGACTAACACTTCTGCCGAGCTCATGGAAAGAACTGAATAACCACAACACCACTCTCTGTTCACACCCATCCTCACGTCATTCCTCACATCCACTCTCACCACGTCTTCACACTACAGTGTACTGTTCACTTTAACGTTCCCTTAACTCACATTATTCACCTCTGCGTTCAAATTCAACTTCAGCATTAACGTCCTATAAAACAGCTGCATTAATCATGTTCCACAATGTTGAATGTAGCTATAAATGGATAAGAAACATAAGTGTTGTTCTTCATGTGGCATTCCCAAATGCAAGGAAACGTTAATCAAAGTTTAATAAATCCGACACCAGCCTGGGGGAGAACCAGGGATATACTCCCAAATAAAGGCACAAGTTTTACCACTGGAAGGCGAAGAACACGAGAGTGAGACATGAGTCACTGCAGAAATTATAACACGTCAGCATCATTAAAACCTATGAATATAAAATTCCTCTCCCATGAAGCACAGGAAGAGTTTTAAAACTAGCACTTCTCCAGGCCCAGGTGTGGCAGGAACAAGTCAGTCCAGCTGCAGCTCGGGAGATCATCCAAACCCACCTCCATTCTCATTTACATCTATTCATTTAGCAGACGCCTTTATCCAAAGTGACCTACAACTGAGGAATCAAATGAAATCAAACACTACACCATAAGGAAGTCGTTGTGTCGACACACTGAGCACACCATGGAGCACACACCACTGAATGAAGGCAGCTAGCCTCCCCTGTCCCACACCAAGACTCACCGGAGCCTGGAGAGAAAGAAAACACCAATTAACCCAGAATTACACAAAAACACTAAACGATGCACAAAGAAAAGAATATTACAGACCGTGGTGTGTGTGACACTCAGGCCCACTGACACCACATGCAATAGAGGCAGTTAAACAGCACCTACGCAGATCCAGAATTATTGTAAACAGGAAATAAGATGAAAAGTATAACCACTATATCATGGAGACAATAGGACATAGCAACAACACACACCATCAATAGTAAGATGATTGTGTGGGAAAACAAACCTGAAGGAACCGGTTTGAGGCTGAAAAACACTAATTTAACAGTTAGCCTCTCACACTACATGTGCTTGCAGAACATAGGCCAGAAATACATCCAAAACCAAAGTCAACAAAAACAGCACCAAACAGACACCAGAAGAATGAAAAATAACAAAAGCATACCCAGAACAGGGCCAAGAGGATAGTTAAATCACTTATCCTGCCATATTCGACTCCTTTTTAGTTTTTTTATTTATTGATTTTAAATCCGCATCCTGACGATGTCTCGATGAAACACACCCCTGGACTATTTCGGGCCTGCATCCCACGGCCTAAACCAAACTGAAATTCTGTTAGATGTAGGGCCTGGTATAGTGACCGCTCTCATGCCCTCATGCTCCACGGCCCGTGGTACACGTGGTAGACTGATACACAATACCATGGTCAGTATCTTTGTGTTTCTAATATCATATGTCACAATATTTTCTAGGTTCCGCCACTAAAGAATCCTACACAACTGCATCTACCCTGAAGAACACGGGTAAGAACAGGATTTCTTTCTTTAGATACAGCACAGTGTGATGTCACTTCCTCTTGTGGGTGTGAAAAGTCAGACCTAAACAAAGTCAGTTACGTCAGTAGCTCGTTCTAATACGTTATCGCTTCTATAGTAACAGTTCAGTCACAGGGACTCGTACGACAGACGCTCCACACAAACATAAAATTAATAAAATGTTCGACCTGCGATCAGTTACCGAGCGATACCTGGTAGTGCCGACTCGAGTCTTCCACCTCCATCCAGACAGTAGAACCTGTCACTATCTTCAAAAGCCACTACAGACCCACCTCTTCCATGAACACGTAACTGACCCCTAACTTGCCCCCCCCTCCCTACTGTGTAAGGAGATGTTTATGTAACATGTATGGGAAGAGTCTCCACTTTGCAGTTTCTCAGTAACTGGAGAAATTTGATTCTTAGGTGGGAATCAAACCCGGACCTCTCATGTACAAAGTCCCAGAGTTTAACTGGCAGAGTTATTGCCCAAGTAACAAAGCCAAGAGCAGAAGAAGAGGAAGAGATGATCCACAATAGAGCATTTTTTTTTACTGACAAAAAGAGCAACAATAAAGAAAAAAAAAGAAAAGCAAAGACACAAGAGCCCGAAAACCAGACCCTACACAGACTCTACACACGCACCACGTGGGCCCCCACACAGACCTTACACAGACTCTACACAGACTCTACACACGCCACACATGGGCCCTACACGGACCTTACACAGACCCTACACAGACCCTACACAGACCTTACACGGGCCCCACACGGGCCCTACACAGACCCTACACAGATCCTACATGGGCCCCACACAGGCCCTACACAGGCATAGCTTGCAGCAGGAAACATTGGCTCAAGACTGAACAATGAGGGTTAGTCCAAGGCTGTTTAAATCGGGGAACACCCAGGTGTAACAAATCAGGCATGTTGAGTAGCAGAGTTCAGCATGAGTCTGGAGAGAGGCGCCCCCTGCCAACCAGGAGGGGCATCGCAGTCCAGTGAGGAGTTCTTACAGTCACACAAGAAGTGGCAGTTGCTACAAGAACCTGTCTCATGTTCCACAAGATTAAATTAAACAATAAACAGAGATGAAAAAATGAAGCGTCATTCTTCAGTTAATACAAATTTTAATTGTTAGTTTTAAAGTACGTCGGGATGTGCTGCTGTAGCATTATTATCTTTTTTTCTTTGATTGATTTTATATGTGATATTTAAGTGAAGAAATGAAGAGAATGACAGGATCAGTGTTTCTGAGAGTGATGATAAATCTGTAATCAGACTGTAATCAGACTGTAATCAGACTGTATTTCTCTACAGATATCCAGCAGATCCCAACTGAAGGACTTTACTGTCTGGCTCCACATCCATGACTCCACATCACACATTAACACACACACACACACACACACACACACACACACACACACACACACTCACACACACACACACACACACACTCACACACACACTGTGTGATATTTAGTTGTGTGTAAATCAGTAGAAAGTAAATAAACAGTAATACATTAAGACTCCGGTGTAACTGTAAGGTGTGATGTAGTGTAACATGAACTGGATTTAGCTTCATCTATAAGAACATTTATATTCTCTCTCATCTCAGAAGAAGTTTAGACACATTTGGAGTTTTGATATTGTACAAAATCACAAACCTGATTATAAATCTCAGAAATACAGCTGTGATGTAAATTCGGCTGAAGGTGGAGTGTGTGGGATTCCCAGTGAAATAAAGAGTGCGATGGTTTGGGTTGATGCTGTAAATGATTATTCATGTAGTGGCGTAGTCAGGAATTCATTTCAGTGATAGAAACTGTATATAAGACCAACAATAAGTGCTGAAATGTTCCATCTCTTGTTTTTTACACTGGATTGTGTTTGTTCTGTTTAGTTCTGCTCTGTTCTAACAAATTTAACAGCATCTTATCAAACACAGCCCTGAAAATAACAAGCAGAATGGATGTGTATGTGAAAATGCTGAACTGTAGAACAAATATAACATTGATAATAAAATATTCAAACCCTGTGCTGCCTTCAGGTGACGGATTATTTACTGGCCCTGAGACCCCCACCCTTTTCTCATGGGTTTGGGTGATTACATGTCAATGATCCATCCAATAACCTGCAACATATGGTACGATACAACACTTGGGGGCGGGACTTCCTTTCAGGACGAGGAACTGCTGTTGTTTTGACAAATTCAATGGGAAAAAAGTAAAATACACAAAAATATGTACTAATCATGTCTAAATGAAAATCCTGAATCGTTTCCCTTTCGATATTTAGATCTGACTGCACAATGCCTCGTTCTCACATGACGTCACAAGAAGGTGTGTGGTTTGTTTCCTCCATTTTGATTTCCTCCACATCTCTGTGTGAAGAGCGCCTCACTGTGGAGTGATTAAACAGTGAAAAGTCCCATGTGTGGTGTGAATGAATCGGGACTCTGAGACTCT
>NC_030429.2:27807585-27827585 GCF_001660625.3 Ictalurus punctatus | reverse complement strand
ATGCACTGAGGGAAATAAGCGTTCAACACATCAAGATTTTTTTCAGTAAACAGATTTCCAATGAGGTTAATCACGTGAAATTTTCACCAGACATCGGGTCTTATTTCCCCCACAGTATAAGTAAAAGAGCACAGTATCAGATTGATACACGATACCATGATCAGTATCTTTGTGTTCCTAATATCATAATATGTCATAATATTTTCTAGGTTCCTCCACTAAGCAGTCCTACACAACTGAATCTACCGTGAAGAACACGGGTAAGAGCAGGATTTCCTTCTTTAGAGGTCATTTCCTCTTACTGGTGTGAAAAGTCACACCTCAAGGACCTCATCAGTTTTGTAAAGACAGCAGCTCGTTTATATACGTTATTGTTTCTATAGTAACAGCTCATTCACACGGACTTGTACGATAGACGCCCCATATAAAAATAAACGTAATAAAGGCGTGTAAATGTTGATATGGTAAAGTTTACTGTAAGGAGAAATGTGTTTATGTAACATGTATGGAAGGAGTCTCCAGTGTCAGCCCTGTGTGACAGTCAGAGGTAAAACTGTAACTAAGTTTTCTGACATTTTCAGGACAGAGGAGTTTCCGCTTTGTGGTTTCTCAGTGATCCTCCCACTCGAGTGAACGTTTTATTGTCCTGCAGGATTCCAGTCCTGATCACCAGCACACACCTGTACCTACCTGTTCATATCTGTATCTGTTCTGATCATCTGTTCATTCCCAATAATGTATTCACATTCAGTTCCATCCCTACAGAGAGAACAAGTGAGAACAAGTCCACACAGACGACTCCGACAACCACAACCAGCACCGGAGTGACTCACCGTGACCGTGGAGCTTCTCAGAACATCACTCCCATCACCAGTGTAGAAGAACATGAAGGATCTTCAGATACCTGGACTACAGGTGAGTGTGAGAGATCCAGTACGCTTTTCATACGTGATCATATGTTTTTCTGAAAAATATCTGATGTTACAGTTCAACATCTTATGTCCTGAATAATATAATAATCTGTGATCAGTGGACTCACATCTGAAATATAAAACCACATGACCTCCATGTGAAAAATGAGTCATGTGTAAAAACCACATGAAAATCAATAATAATATGAAGTGATTGTGATATCAGTCACGTCAGCGTCTGAGCAGCCATGTTGTGAGACTGGTGCTGATGTAATAGATATTATATCATTAAATCATCCAGCTGTAGCCTGGAGCTACTGTTTATGCGAATACAATATGTAACAGTGCATTAAACAGGGTGTGAATTATTATAGAACACTGCTATTTGTGTTTCCATAAAATATAAATCAATAATGTGATGATCTGTAAAATGTGAACGGGAACACAGAGGCTTAATGAGAGCTGAAATTACGCATTATCTCTCAGTCTGATGATGGCCTACATTTAGGACGTGTGAGACTGTAACACTTCTGTTGAGCTCGTCAAAACCACTGAGTAGCAGGTAGCTACTGCAGCGCTTCAGTTTACACTCGTCTATTCTTCCTCACATCCACTCTGACCACAAGCTGGCACATCTAACAAACAGCTCTCATCTCTCATCTCAACGTCCCGCCGTCTTATTCACGCAGGCGTTATCTTCATTTAATAACACAATGTTTCACCAGCTTATGATTTAAAATCTGATACTGAAATAAACAACTCAGATTTCACATAACTGGTTTTTCCTGGTTTAAACAGAGGCCATGAAACATGATTTGAAGAACTGTTCTCAGTACCAAGGATTGGAGATGATTTATTTTTCATTCTGGACACAAACTATATTTTTACACTCCTGCTCCAGAGTTCCACACTCCCTCTTTAACACACACCATCTACCTGCTCCAGAGTTCCACACTCCCTCTTTAACACACACCATCTACCTGCTCCAGAGTTCCACACTCCCTCTTTAACACCATCTACCTGAGAGAGAGAAGATAGTTTGTATATATTGTAACCCTAGTTTTGACAGGTATAGGTCAAAGGTCAAAAAGATACACATTCTAACTCTCTATATCTAGATCAAAGGTCATGATCATAAAAATATGAATAGTTATGTTAAATCTGGATCACATCCATTCGTGACCATATATGGTGCTGCCATGTGTGTTTTTCCGCCCCACACGTTGCGCACACCTGGTACATCTTTTCACATAGAATATGAAACTCTCTGTGGTAGGACATAAAAATATATATAGTTTTGTTAAATCTGGTTCACATCCAAATCGTGACCATACCCGGTACGACCATTTGTCCCCCCCCCCCCCCACACACACACACACACAAAAGTTGCATAGTCATGTTTTTCCTCTTCACATAGAATATGAAGCTCTCTGTGGTAGGTCATAAGAATATATATAGTTTTGTTAAATCTGGTTCAAATCCAAATCGTGACCATACCTGGTACGGCCATGTGTATCCCACATCCAAACAAAAATATGACGCACACAAACGCACTTTATTTTCACATTATTTAAAAGGAATTTAAGTGTTATGTACTAAATTACCATAATTATGAGCACAAGTTGTTAAGTTGACAATCATTTTTAAAATTACGTTTCTCCATTTAGATTGTCTGCAGTAGAATGCAGTCTTTTAATCCAGGAAAAATGACCGCCTTTAAGTTTTATATCAATAGTAAGTAAAATCCAGCGTGATTTACATTACAAATCTCATACGTAACATCTCTGCAGGATTTATAGACGTTAAAGCACTGAATGAAATGAACAATATAGACAAAAAATAAACACTCTGTGTCTACTACTTTTATCTCTCATAGAACTATCCACAGTCCAAAGGCTGTGGAGCTCGAAGGCTACGCGTGCGAATGACAAAAGATTTTTAAAAATAAAATAAAAAATGTATCAATACATGAAATTAGATTACACAATGTAGTTGAGGTTTACATGAATAAGCAGAAATGTAATCATGCTTATCTTTCCTATAGCACAATTGAAAAGCCCTCTCTAGATGAACAGATTTGTCAAATGAAACTTTTTCCTTCTTTTCCACTGCTACGGTAAACTAAAGAGTGGATATTCAAATGACACTGCTAAATATGACTAGCATTAGCTACGTGTACTAGTGCAAAATAGTCCATCAATTGTATTAGCAGGTGTAGCCTATACACGAGTCCACTATCGGTCATATCGCAACTGAGAACATGCCCCAAATTCATTGCTTTAGTAGAATTTAATGGTAAGTGAAATGATAATCACATTGTAATGTACTTAGTATTTGTTCAGTCTACAGGTCCTCTAACACTCTGTTAAATGAATAAATGTAAATGTACTACAACGTAAATTTTGTTTTAAATCAATTAATGCAGAAATTACACACAATATTAAGTTGATGTAATTATCAACATTATTATGTCAACACCACTCATCAAAATAATGTGTACAACTTTAAATATTTAATTAATTCAATAAATTAGAATTTTTATCTTGCAACCACACATTAAATTTAGATTGTGGGGGTTTGTTTTGTATAGCTCCGCTGTTAGAAAATACACGATGGTTGAATGTGAACATAAATGAGCAGAATGTAAGCTTGTGAAATAAATTCAACTTTATTGATTGCACTTTTTGAGAAAATGACATGACTTTGAATAAAACTTTACTGAAATAAATACTCTAAAACATTGATATACCCGAAGAAATGTAAAAAAGAAAAAATAATTTAAAAAAAACTTTTTACATACCTTCTAAATAGGTCCCTTTAGGAGGTAAACGTTTTAAAGACGGTGTTTTATAAGAAACGCGCGTATTACATGCCTTCTAAACCTAACCCTTTAGGATGTAAAATGCTGCTTAAAAGAATCCAGAGTTTTGTTTAAACTAGAAGACACAATTTCCGGGGAATGTCTTGTAGGCCTATACACAGTGTCCTACACATCTGAGGTGTGTGTGTGTATGTGGGTGTGGGGGGTGTGCGTGCGTGTGTGTGGGTGTGTTAGAGAGAGAGAGAGAGAGAGAGAGAGAGAGAGTCGAGTGTTTCCTGGGGGTTTGCTGACCAGACTGCTTACAGTGTGTTTATGTTAATGAATCAAGGTACGAGTCGTGTGTTTCAGGGTTTAACGATCCCTACCAATGTGTACATTTGTGGTTTAAGTGAATCTTTGTTTCTGAAATTACTTCTGTGGTAAATATCAGTTTGTGTAACTAATCTATCAGAAAATACTAGACCTGGTGACTGAATGTGGTAGATGTATTAGAATTTTGGACATGTTATGCATGTGTAGCTCCCTATGTGTATGATCTATGTGTAATCCTTCTGTCAAGAAATGAGCAGACTGAGGTTTGTGAAATAATTGAACTATTTATTGGCTACGTTGTTGAGAAAATCACTGTGATGTGTAAAACATTTCTACAGTCCTTCAAGGCTGTATGATGTCGTTGTTCTCTTTTACTGAAAGAAAGGTCAAAACCATCGGTGTTATTCGTTGTGAAGACTGAAGTGACAATATGTCTGAAGAAAATGAAAATATGTATTACATATCCTACCTGCTAACCAGGTTATTTTAAGGGTGAAAAAACCTTTTTTTAAAGACGGTGTTTTAAAAGAGTCGTGCATTTTGTTTAAATTATAAACGAGATTTCAGAAAATGGTCCGCCAACGAGCATACTTACACAGAACTGTCGCTAAATACATAAGCTTTCGTCTATGCTTGGACATCCCGTGTCCCAGCAGTACATTTATGACCTCTGGTGACCATGTGGGTGTGCGGGGGTGGGTGTGTGAGAGAGAGACACAGGTGTTCTTTCGGGGGTTTTGCTGACCAGAATTCTTACAAATGTGTTTGTTAACGAATTAAAGGGAGTCGTGTGTCTCAGTGTTAAAATAGTGGTTAAGACGTCGTAGTGGGTGTGGGGGGTGTGCGTGCGTGTGTGTGGGTGTGTTAGAGAGAGAGAGAGAGAGAGAGAGAGAGAGAGAGAGTCGAGTGTTTCCTGGGGGTTTGCTGACCAGACTGCTTACAGTGTGTTTATGTTAATGAATCAAGGTACGAGTCGTGTGTTTTAGGGTTTAACGATCCCTACCAATGTGTACATTTGTGGTTTAAGTGAATCTTTGTTTCTGAAATTACTTCTGTGGTAATTATCAGTTTGTGTAACTAATCTATCAGAAAATACTAGACCTGGTGACTGAATGTGGTAGATGTATTAGAATTTTGGACATGTTATGCATGTGTAGCTCCCTATGTGTATGATCTATGTGTAATCCTTCTGTCAAGAAATGAGCAGACTGAGGTTTGTGAAATAATTGAACTATTTATTGGCTACGTTGTTGAGAAAAACACTGTGATGTGTAAAACATTTCTACAGTCCTTCAAGGCTGTATGATGTCGTTGTTCTCTTTTACTGAAAGAAAGGTCAAAACCATCGGTGTTATTCGTTGTGGAGACTGAAGTGACAATATGTCTGAAGAAAATGAAAATATGTATTACATATCCTACCTTCTAACCAGGTTATATTTAGGGTGAAAAAACCTTTTTTAAAGACGGTGTTTTAAAAGAGTCGTGCATTTTGTTTAAACTATAAACAAGATTTCAGAAAATGGTCCGCCAACGAGAATACTTACACAGAACTGTCGCTAAATACATAAGCTTTCGTCTATGCTTGGACATCCCGTGTCCCAGCAGTACATTTATGACCTCTGATGACCATGTGGGTGTGCGGGGGTGGGTGTGAGAGAGAGAGACACAGGTGTTCTTTCGGGGGTTTTGCTGACCAGAATTCTTACAAATGTGTTTGTTAACGAATTAAAGGGAGTCGTGTGTCTCAGTGTTAAAATAATGGTTAAGATGTCGTAGTTAAAACACAGAAGAAACTCTGCAACTATCTGTTACTATGTCTGCTCCGAGAAATCCTAATACCCTTAGAAGATTGCTGTGTATTCACCAACAAGAGGACCTGTTGAAATGAGAGAGGACCTGACTTTTGCTCCAAATTTTTTTTTTTTTAAAAAGCAAGAGGTTAGATTGACAATTTATTAATGAAGGTAATGTAAATACGTTGTTGTTTAACCCTGAGCAGGGCGTCAACAGCTCCAGAGATCCTGTCTTAAGTCCGAGGGTTTAGTTAGGAGGTAGAAAAACATTTAAAGACGACGTTTTAAAAGAAACAAGTGTTTCATCCTTAATGGTAAAAAGAAAAATGGTTGTACTCCAATATGAAATAAAACGGCGGAGACACACTGAGTACATTTCTGTTCCACAGTCTATAAGGATCCCCAAACTTCATGTAGTGTGGAAAAATATATACACCCTCCGTGACTACGTTACTTAAGGTTTAAACATTTTTATTTTGTGATGGCAGCAAGACAAAACGGTTGTGCATTTGGTATCTGGTGATTTTAGAATTAGGCCCCAAATGTCAAATATGTTTGTGTATGGTTTCGTCAGGCAAAGATCACGATGGTATGGAAAGAGTATACAAGAGTAATTGGGGTGATCTAATGCTTAGGACTTGTACAGTACTTCAGCTCGGGAACGTCCCACCATGGCGTTCAGAGAGGCGTTATCTATGGTACACGTATATATAATATAGATCAGATCACCAGTCTGTCTTTACCCACTCCTGATCTGGGGGGTGGGTGGGATGGGGATAACAGTTCAGGCATATTTCCAACAGAACAGAATATTAGACATTTAGTGTAAACTAGTGAAAAATAAATAAAATCTCTGAAACATTTCAGTGAAAATAGTGGTCCATATTTAATGCATTATATTAGAAATGATAGTACAGTCTTTGTTGATCAGTTACCAACTCATACTTTATAATAATTTGTTTAGGAGCATCTGAATCTGCCAAATAACTTTTATTGCATTTAGGCATACAATAAAAGTTAATAAAAAAATTAGGAAGAAATGACTTGTGCACTACTGCTGCGGATATTAAGTCAAACCATTTTGTTCAAACTTCAGCATGACCCATAGAGAAGCAGAAACCTATGGCACCTTATGAATACCATGTGAAGGATTACGTTGACTCGTCCCTTACAGTTACAAAGACGTGTCCGTGTGCAGGATCACCTTCGCACCAGCATCGGACCCCTCTTATCCCATTTCAACGTATAAGAAAAGGCAAAATGTAATATAAGATGTATAAGAATATATTTATAAAATATAACACATTATGAGGAAGAAACATAAAATATTATTTAACAAGGTCTGCCGTTCAGCCCTCTTAACTGTAAGAGCATCATCAGTATTGTACGGCAGTTGGGGAACAGTAGTTAGCTTTCAGATGTCAGATATAAAACAACTTTTTGAGTCACAGTGCCAAACTACCGGTATTATATTCGGATCCTTCTTTTTCAGCATGAAGGACCGGCATTTATTTAATAGACAGATGGTACAGCCATATACTTGGTCAGAGGATTTAGGAATTTCTTTGAGAAAGGTTCATTGTTTTTGTTCTTTTATCATAGCTTCAGTTTGTATACTTACTTTGGTTAGTGACTTAAACTGTTTTGTTAGGTACGGACCGATTTCATTAACAGGGAACGATGATAGGTGAAGATTAAGTTGGTATGCGTGTACAAAATAAAACTGTCTATATGTATATTTGTCTGCTATCTATCTGTTTAAACACTGCTGTAATGGCTATATAAAGAGAGAGAGATACCCATTTACTAATTCATAGAACCCCTTTCCACCTTTTCAAGTTCGTTATACATTTTTTTTTTTCAAGCATCGTGTTCAGACATTGCAAATCATCAGTCTGAAGGTTAAGGGTTACTTAGATTTTTGCTTCTTCAGCATCAAAAAAGTCTAAACATTAAGCTAATTATTAAACTCAGAAACAATATAACTGTCTGGTTGTGATCATAATAAAAGGCAACGTCAAAGGTGACTTAATTCCCAATGAGATTTCTCTATGTTCTCTATGACCTTTCTACAGTATATGCCATTAAGTCCTAGTGTCCAGCCATCATCACAGCACGGGAGAGGAAATCTCGTTCATCAGATGTGCGATGTACGTCTAGACAGTCTGATAACAAACTACACACACAACTTTTATGTTGAGAGAATACAGATTGATCTTTGTTCCCAAATAACATTGGATCAGATCCATAGTTTACAGCATCTGTCCCACGCGTATTTAATCTATATTACGAGTACTGCACAAGTTAGAGGAGGAGAAAATGTAGATTTACTGTTCATTGGAACTTTATTGTTTATTTAGATCTGTCTTGATTCATTTTCATATTCAAATTTTTAAAAAATACATAACGTAACATAACATAACGTATGAATGTAGGAACATGGATTTTCACCATGCGACTCTTTTCAGAAAATGGTCTTTCTCTGTTTCTTATGCACACAGAACCTACTTTTCTTTTCATAAAATCATACACCAATTTACTATTCCTGTATAGGGTTTGAGTAAATATAGATAAACTCATTAATGTACTGTAGCTCTCAGAGTTACTACACTACCCCACTTGGTAATTCAGACCATAACCTCATCTCGTTAACAGTTCTTTCCTGCAGTTCAGTCTGTCCACAAGGAATAGGTACACTCAGTAACGATAGGGTTAGGCAATACGTGTGCATCACTTTGTTTCAAAGGTGGTGGAGATAAAGACACGTTGTGGAAAGTAGTAATACAGATATCATAAGGAATGACCTTTTTGAGCTGAGTGAATGAAAATCAGTAAACTAAAACACTTTATTAGTGGTTAATTAACACACCCTATTGCATCCTATAAGAGATTAATCACATTCATAGACAACAAACGCAATTCTACAACATGGATCTACACAAAATTACATGAACACACAACTATCTGTGATAGCCATAGTCAGGAGCTGGTAAGGAACACTTACTAGCACAGTAATCTTAATAAGTATTTAAATAGATATGATATTTAATAGATATTAGACTTTTTATGATGTAGTAATAAAATGTATTTTTTAAAAATTTGAATATGAAAATGAATCAAGACAGATCTAAATAAACAATAAAGTTCCAATGAACAGTAAATCTACATTTTCTCCTCCTCTAACTTGTGCAGTACTCGTAATATAGATTAAATACGCGTGGGACAGATGCTGTAAACTATGGATCTGATCCAATGTTATTTGGGAACAAAGATCAATCTGAATTCTCTCAACATAAATGTTGTGTGTGTAGTTTGTTATCAGACTGTCTAGACGTACATCGCACATCTGATGAACGAGATTTCCTCTCCCGTGCTGTGATGATGGCTGGACACTAGGACTTAATGGCATATACTGTAGAAAGGTCATAGAGAACATAGAGAAATCTCATTGGGAATTAAGTCACCTTTGACGTTGCCTTTTATTATGATCACAACCAGACAGTTATATTGTTTCTGAGTTTAATAATTAGCTTAATGTTTAGACTTTTTTGATGCTGAAGAAGCAAAAATCTAAGTAACCCTTAACCTTCAGACTGATGATTTGCAATGTCTGAACACGATGCTTGAAAAAAAAAATGTATAACGAACTTGAAAAGGTGGAAAGGGGTTCTATGAATTAGTAAATGGGTATCTCTCTCTCTTTATATAGCCATTACAGCAGTGTTTAAACAGATAGATAGCAGACAAATATACATATAGACAGTTTTATTTTGTACACGCATACCAACTTAATCTTCACCTATCATCGTTCCCTGTTAATGAAATCGGTCCGTACCTAACAAAACAGTTTAAGTCACTAACCAAAGTAAGTATACAAACTGAAGCTATGATAAAAGAACAAAAACAATGAACCTTTCTCAAAGAAATTCCTAAATCCTCTGACCAAGTATATGGCTGTACCATCTGTCTATTAAATAAATGCCGGTCCTTCATGCTGAAAAAGAAGGATCCGAATATAATACCGGTAGTTTGGCACTGTGACTCAAAAAGTTGTTTTATATCTGACATCTGAAAGCTAACTACTGTTCCCCAACTGCCGTACAATACTGATGATGCTCTTACAGTTAAGAGGGCTGAACGGCAGACCTTGTTAAATAATATTTTATGTTTCTTCCTCATAATGTGTTATATTTTATAAATATATTCTTATACATCTTATATTACATTTTGCCTTTTCTTATACGTTGAAATGGGATAAGAGGGGTCCGATGCTGGTGCGAAGGTGATCCTGCACACGGACACGTCTTTGTAACTGTAAGGGACGAGTCAACGTAATCCTTCACATGGTATTCATAAGGTGCCATAGGTTTCTGCTTCTCTATGGGTCATGCTGAAGTTTGAACAAAATGGTTTGACTTAATATCCGCAGCAGTAGTGCACAAGTCATTTCTTCCTAATTTTTTTATTAACTTTTATTGTATGCCTAAATGCAATAAAAGTTATTTGGCAGATTCAGATGCTCCTAAACAAATTATTATAAAGTATGAGTTGGTAACTGATCAACAAAGACTGTACTATCATTTCTAATATAATGCATTAAATATGGACCACTATTTTCACTGAAATGTTTCAGAGATTTTATTTATTTTTCACTAGTTTACACTAAATGTCTAATATTCTGTTCTGTTGGAAATATGCCTGAACTGTTATCCCCATCCCACCCACCCCCCAGATCAGGAGTGGGTAAAGACAGACTGGTGATCTGATCTATATTATATATACGTGTACCATAGATAACGCCTCTCTGAACGCCATGGTGGGACGTTCCCGAGCTGAAGTACTGTACAAGTCCTAAGCATTAGATCACCCCAATTACTCTTGTATACTCTTTCCATACCATCGTGATCTTTGCCTGACGAAACCATACACAAACATATTTGACATTTGGGGCCTAATTCTAAAATCACCAGATACCAAATGCACAACCGTTTTGTCTTGCTGCCATCACAAAATAAAAATGTTTAAACCTTAAGTAACGTAGTCACGGAGGGTGTATATATTTTTCCACACTACATGAAGTTTGGGGATCCTTATAGACTGTGGAACAGAAATGTACTCAGTGTGTCTCCGCCGTTTTATTTCATATTGGAGTACAACCATTTTTCTTTTTACCATTAAGGATGAAACACTTGTTTCTTTTAAAACGTCGTCTTTAAATGTTTTTCTACCTCCTAACTAAACCCTCGGACTTAAGACAGGATCTCTGGAGCTGTTGACGCCCTGCTCAGGGTTAAACAACAACGTATTTACATTACCTTCATTAATAA
Organism: Ictalurus punctatus; assembly: GCF_001660625.3. Classification (NCBI taxonomy): domain Eukaryota; kingdom Metazoa; phylum Chordata; class Actinopteri; order Siluriformes; family Ictaluridae; genus Ictalurus; species Ictalurus punctatus. The sequence goes on along the minus strand of NC_030429.2, from coordinate 27,816,421 downwards.
ATTGTCAATCTAACCTCTTGCTTTTTAAAAAAAAAAAAATTTGGAGCAAAAGTCAGGTCCTCTCTCATTTCAACAGGTCCTCTTGTTGGTGAATACACAGCAATCTTCTAAGGGTATTAGGATTTCTCGGAGCAGACATAGTAACAGATAGTTGCAGAGTTTCTTCTGTGTTTTAACTACGACATCTTAACCATTATTTTAACACTGAGACACACGACTCCCTTTAATTCGTTAACAAACACATTTGTAAGAATTCTGGTCAGCAAAACCCCCGAAAGAACACCTGTGTCTCTCTCTCTCACACCCACCCCCGCACACCCACATGGTCATCAGAGGTCATAAATGTACTGCTGGGACACGGGATGTCAAAGCATAGACGAAAGCTTATGTATTTAGCGACAGTTCTGTGTAAGTATTCTCGTTGGCGGACCATTTTCTGAAATCTTGTTTATAATTTAAACAAAATGCACGACTCTTTTAAAACACCGTCTTTAAAAAAAGGTTTTTTCACCCTTAAAATAACCTGGTTAGCAGGTAGGATATGTAATACATATTTTCATTTTCTTCAGACATATTGTCACTTCAGTCTTCACAACGAATAACACCGATGGTTTTGACCTTTCTTTCAGTAAAAGAGAACAACGACATCATACAGCCTTGAAGGACTGTAGAAATGTTTTACACATCACAGTGATTTTCTCAACAACGTAGCCAATAAATAGTTCAATTATTTCACAAACCTCAGTCTGCTCATTTCTTGACAGAAGGATTACACATAGATCATACACATAGGGAGCTACACATGCATAACATGTCCAAAATTCTAATACATCTACCACATTCAGTCACCAGGTCTAGTATTTTCTGATAGATTAGTTACACAAACTGATATTTACCACAGAAGTAATTTCAGAAACAAAGATTCACTTAAACCACAAATGTACACATTGGTAGGGATCGTTAAACCCTGAAACACACGACTCGTACCTTGATTCATTAACATAAACACACTGTAAGCAGTCTGGTCAGCAAACCCCCAGGAAACACTCGACTCTCTCTCTCTCTCTCTCTCTCTCTCTCTCTAACACACCCACACACACGCACGCACACCCCCCACACCCACATACACACACACACCTCAGATGTGTAGGACACTGTGTATAGGCCTACAAGACATTCCCCGGAAATTGTGTCTTCTAGTTTAAACAAAACTCTCGATTCTTTTAAGCAGCATTTTACATCCTAAAGGGTTAGGTTTAGAAGGCATGTAATACGCGCGTTTCTTATAAAACACCGTCTTTAAAACGTTTACCTCCTAAAGGGACCTATTTAGAAGGTATGTAAAAAGTTTTTTTTAAATTATTTTTTCTTTTTTACATTTCTTCGGGTATATCAATGTTTTAGAGTATTTATTTCAGTAAAGTTTTATTCAAAGTCATGTCATTTTCTCAAAAAGTGCAATCAATAAAGTTGAATTTATTTCACAAGCTTACATTCTGCTCATTTATGTTCACATTCAACCATCGTGTATTTTCTAACAGCGGAGCTATACAAAACAAACCCCCACAATCTAAATTTAATGTGTGGTTGCAAGATAAAAATTCTAATTTATTGAATTAATTAAATATTTAAAGTTGTACACATTATTTTGATGAGTGGTGTTGACATAATAATGTTGATAATTACATCAACTTAATATTGTGTGTAATTTCTGCGTTAATTGATTTAAAACAAAATTTACGTTGTAGTACATTTACATTTATTCATTTAACAGAGTGTTAGAGCACCTGTAGACTGAACAAATACTAAGTACATCACAATTTGAATATCATTTCACTTACCATTAAATTCTACTAAAGCAATGAATTTGGGGCATGTTCTCAGTTGCGATATGACCGATAGTGGACTCGTGTATAGGCTACACCGGCTAATACATTTGATGGACTATTTTGCACTAGTACACGTAGCTAATGCTAGTCATATTTAGCAGTGTCATTTGAATATCCACTCTTTAGTTTACCGTAGCAGTGGAAAAGAAGGAAAAAGTTTCATTTGACAAATCTGTTCATCTAGAGAGGGCTTTTCAATTGTGCTATAGGAAAGATAAGCATGATTACATTTCTGCTTATTCATGTAAACCTCAACTACATTGTGTAATCTAATTTCATGTATTGATACATTTTTTATTTTATTTTTAAAAATCTTTTGTCATTCGCACGCGTAGCCTTCTAGCTCCACAGCCTTTGGACTGTGGATAGTTCTATGAGAGATAAAAGTAGTAGACACAGAGTGTTTATTTTTTGTCTATATTGTTCATTTCATTCAGTGCTTTAACGTCTATAAATCCTGCAGAGATGTTACGTATGAGATTTGTAATGTAAATCACGCTGGATTTTACTTACTATTGATATAAAACTTAAAGGCGGTCATTTTTCCTGGATTAAAAGACTGCATTCTACTGCAGACAATCTAAATGGAGAAACGTAATTTTAAAAATGATTGTCAACTTAACAACTTGTGCTCATAATTATGGTAATTTAGTACATAACACTTAAATTCCTTTTAAATAATGTGAAAATAAAGTGCGTTTGTGTGCGTCATATTTTTGTTTGGATGTGGGATACACATGGCCGTACCAGGTATGGTCACGATTTGGATTTGAACCAGATTTAACAAAACTATATATATTCTTATGACCTACCACAGAGAGCTTCATATTCTATGTGAAGAGGAAAATCATGAGTATGCAACTTTTGTCTCTGTGTGTGTGTGTGTGTGGGGGGGGGTGGGGGGGGGGTGGGGGGGGGGGGGGGTGCGGGGGAACAAATGGTCGTACCAGGTATGGTCACGATTTGGATGTGAACCAGATTTAACAAAACTATATATATTCTTATGACCTACCACAGAGAGCTTCATATTCTATGTGAAGAGGAAAAACATGACTATGCAACTTTTGTGTGTGTGTGTGTGGGGGGGGGGGGGGGGGGGGACAAATGGTCGTACCGGGTATGGTCACGATTTGGATGTGAACCAGATTTAACAAAACTATATATATTTTTATGTCCTACCACAGAGAGTTTCATATTCTATGTGAAAAGATGTACCAGGTGTGCGCAACGTGTGGGGCGGAAAAACACACATGGCAGCACCATATATGGTCACGAATGGATGTGATCCAGATTTAACATAACTATTCATATTTTTATGATCATGACCTTTGATCTAGATATAGAGAGTTAGAATGTGTATCTTTTTGACCTTTGACCTATACCTGTCAAAACTAGGGTTACAATATATACAAACTATCTTCTCTCTTACCTGCTCCAGAGTTCCACACTCCCTCTTTAACTAACACCATCTACCTGCTCCAGAGTTCCACACTCCCTCTTTAACACCATCGACCTGCTCCAGAGTTCCACACTCCCTCTTTAACACCATCTACCTGCTCCAGAGTTCCACACTCTCTCTTTAACACCATCGACCTGCTCCAGAGTTCCACACTCCCTCTTTAACTAAAATCAGCTAACTAACATCTAATATCTGTAGAGAGACAGGAAGTGATGGATTCTGGACAGGAATTTCGATGTATTTGTAAAATGTTTAGTTTTAGACTGTACGTACTTGAATCCACACTGGAACAGAAAATCACATTAAGCCCTTATTTAAAGTCACGTTTTCACTCTAAAACAATGTAGATTGTGTTTTCGATGATGTTCAGTGAACTGTTCTGTTCCCTGTAACATTTCTAATCTGTGATCAGTTCCTCATCTCTTCATCTTCTTTATGCTGCAGAGACCACACAGACGACTCAGACAGGAACAGCCTGCGTTACACCCGATGGAAAAACCGCCACCCAGTCCAACATTCCCAAGAGCACTGAACCAGTCAAAGAATCTTCAGGTCAGTACCAGAGCAGCGGTACATGTCAAGTGCCTCAAAGTCTACATGTTAACATGTTCAGGTGAAATTTCTAAAGATTAGATCAGTCCAAGTGAAGAAGCTTTCACATTTTGTGCACAAACAGTATCACAAAAGTCCCACTAATAAGTTCACCAGTAAAACCACTACATAAGACATCAGTTCACAGTGATGGACAGAATAAAGCTTAATTAAAAAAAATGTTAAGGTTTATGTTTATTGTTTGTTACCACAGTGTTGTTGATTTCTCAAAGCTGATTAGGTCTTTTTTACCTTTACAAAGCACTAAAACTGGAGACTCCTTACAGAAAACTTTACCATATCCATGATTTTACACGTCCCATGTTTACACGTCCCTGTAAACGAGCCGTTACTATAGAAACGATAACGTTTCATAATGGGCGCATTAATATAAACCTGCGCTACTGTCAGAGCCGCTGTTATAGAAAACTAATCACCACCTTCTGACCAATCAGCACTGTGGTATCATATTACATAACGTTATCTCGTAATGAGAACACCTCCAATAATATCAATAACTGATATCGATCATTCCCATAGTTTAACGCTACTGTGTTTGTTGTTGTTGGGTTTCTCTAATTAATATTTAAATCTACAAAATATGGGAATGCAACAACATAAATACAGGATAAACAAAACAATAGTTATAGTTAAACAAATATTGTTTTACTGAGCAAATTTCTACATACATTATGTTCTAGCTTCCTCAGAAGTTTCTATTAACGTATACACGACTGCATGTACCAGACCGAGCACAGGTATGAATGATTCAAAACAGTACGAACGTGATTCTTTGGAACTGATACTAACTCTAACTCTTTACTCTCATTCTGTTCATGTCACTGAGTTTCTCCTGCTTTTCTGCATTGCTATAGTAGTGGTGTTACTGTTTATAACTTCAGCTGGTTTTATTATTAGTAACTCATTTTGGATTGTTGGTGTTTCCAGTAAAATACGATAAATGATCAATGTTATTGTAAAAATGTTAGCATTTGTACTTCATACCGTTTCACTAGTCTTTGTATTAGTTTCATGTTGTGTGAAACAAGACTTTAGTATCACCACTGATCAGGGCTGGGCAATGTGATATTGATATTGTGAAACATTGTGACAATACACTCACTTTTTTACACTCGCTTAAATTAAGTATCGTAGTTAAAAATACAATGCTGCTGTACTGCTGGGAAAGTCTTAGCAAAAATATACAACGATCAGCCATAACATTAAAACCACTGACAGGTGTGTGGAGAGAAGGCTAGCCGGTGTGGTGCGAGCCCACAGAAGAGCTACTGTAGCAGAAACTGCTGAAAACGTTCATGCTGGTTTTGATAGAAAGGTGTCAGAAGACACAGAGCATCACAGCTTGCTGCGTATGGAGCTGCGTAGCTGCAGACCAGGAGGTCAGAGTGCCCATGCTGAAGAAGGTGGTCTGGTCTGATGAATCAGGTTTTCTTTTACATCATGTGGCGGTCAGGTGTGTGTGTCGCTTACCTGGGGAAGAGATGGTACCAGGATGCACTATGGGAAGAAGATGAGCTGGTGGAGGCAGTGTGATGCTTTGGGGAATGTTCTGCTGGGAAACCTCAGTACTTGGAATTCATGTGGATGTTACTTTGACACGTAGCACCTACCTCAACACTGTTGCAAACCAAGTAAACCCCTTCATGGTAACGGTGTTCCCTAATATCAGTGTCCTCTTTCAGCAGGATAACGCTCCCTGACACACTGCAGAAACTGTTCAGGAACGGTTTGAGGAACATAACAAAGAGTTCAAGGTGTTGGCTCGACTTCCAAATTCCCCAGATCTCAATCCGATCGAGCGTCTGTGGGATGTTCTGGACAAATAAGTCCGATCCACGGAGGCCCGACCTCACAACTTACAGGACTTAAAGGATCCGTCTTGGTGCCTGATACCACAGCACACCTTCAGAGGTCTTGTGGAGTCCGTGCAATATTAGACAGCTGGTTTTAATGTTAGGGCAGTAGTAGCTCATTTGATAAGAAGTTGGATTACTATTCAGAAGTTTGTGACTTCAAATCCAAGCACTACCAAGCTGCCACTGTTGGGCCCTTGAGCAAGGCCCTTAACCCTCAACTGCTCTGGATAAGGACGTCTGTTATGGCTGACTGCTCAGACACTGTATATACTGTACCATGTACCACAGAAATAACTGTGATGGGATTTTTTTGTCATATCACTCAGCCCTACTACAAATCCATTCAATTTGTAGTAACGAGTGTTCAGTCCTGTAGTGTGTTCTCACATACACATGCTCATGACTCATACAAACTACACTTTTTATTTTCCACCACTGCATGCGGTTTTGACACCAACTCCAACCCTCAGAAGTCCATCTCTGCATAAATGTTTACTTTTTTAAACATACACCACAGAGAACAACATTAAATATAACTATAAAGTATTAATGGAACAAAAGGTATAAGGTGTCATATTTTAGTAAATAAAAATGGTAATCAGTGTGAAATTAATGTTTGTATAAGAGGAATAAAACACTCATAGGAAAATAAACAACGTGGATTATTTCACTGTAACAGCACCCAAAGAGGTTTAATCTTTATGTAGCATTGTCTCATTTTTATCATTTTCATCATCATTTTATCATCAGTAACTCTTCTTCTGGTTTCTAGTGTACATGCTTTCACAATTCTCACTTTCACAAGTTTGGAACATCAGTCAGTTTTCTCCTGACTTGATATATTCTAAAGAAACAGTCAGTTTGTTTCATGTGTTCGTTTAAAATCAAATAAAAACCCTCAGTTAGCAATGATCAAATGACTTAAATGTGTGTTTATAATTCTGAGTCATAGCAGGACATGGAACAAAACTACCACAGAACCACGAGTGTACGTCACTGGGTGGTGCGACTCGGTGCTAACAACATATGTAACATTTACTTTTAACCCACTGCTTTTCTTGACCAAAACTCCTACAGCCCCGCCCACTTGTTTTCTATTGGCTCACAAATCGGAGGCTCATGAATACACGGGTGAAATTTCGATAAAGTCTGTGTGAAGCGAACGTCTTTTACGCCCTCTGTCCTTTCCACTTCGTGAATTTTTCCACCAGGACAATTTTATTCAGACTTGGTTTCACTTCTGCTTAAGCGCCCAATGAAAAATATTTTTAAAAAATCGACCACATTTTTAGAAAATTGGTATGAAATTACTCATAAGTATTTGTCCATCAATGATTAGAAAAGAAATGTGGATATTTGTTAGGAATATTGCCAAAAAACATTATTTAAATGACTGTTGGAGGACAAGTGAGTAGATTCGTAAATGATCTCTGGATTGGAAATGTTGTTTGTCTCAGTGTTTATTATTTTATCATCAGTTCTACTCAGATGTGTTGTGTGTTTGCGATTTCAGGTGCACTCGTGATTCCGGTCTCTGTGCTGGTTGGAGTGTCTGTTGCAGCAGTAATTGTAGCTGTGCTGCTGAGGAGATGTTTCTTCCGAAAGAGAAGTGAGAGATCTCAGTACACAGATAACTGATTGTGTTTAGTAATCATGAAATCGGCAGTTTTTACTGAACACATGTTTGCATTTCTCAGCTGCTAAAGGCAGAAAGACAGATCACATCTATGAATCCATAGAAGATGTTACACCGACTGGTGAGTAGGATTATTATTTATTTTAATACGGTGCTGTGAAAAAGTATTTGCCCCCATCCTGATTTCTTCACTTTTTGTGTATATCTCATACTAAATTGTTTCAGAAATGAAATTAAAACAAAATCTAAGATAAAACAAAGGCAACCCGAGTAAACACAAAATACAGTTTTTAAATGATGATGCTATTTATTTAAGCAAAAGAAGATAAATGTGTGAAAATGTATTTGCCCCCATAGTTACTAATTACTGCTGCTTACTGTGTGGTGGAACAAACACTTTTTTAACTTAAAAAAAGTTTAAGTTAAAGGGGGCAATTAGTTTTTCACATTGGTGATAGGTGTTGAATAATTAACATTTTTTGCTTCGATAAATAAATTAATAAATAAAAACTGTATTGAGTGTTTACTCAGGTTGCCTTTGTTTTATGTTGTATTAGAGATCTAAAACTATCTAGTATGAGATATACACAACAGCAGAAGAAATCAGGGCAAATACTTTTTCACAGCACTTTGTATATATTTGCACTTACGTTTAATCGCCTGGAGGATACTTTCACAGAATCCCACCTTTATTATTTTCACCTGTATTGATTAGCTGAAACAATGTGAATATGAGTAGAACAGTGTCCTGCATGCAGATTATCTCCAGGTTATTGTATATTGTCATGGTTCTCTCCGTTCTAAAGTTAATGCAGTGTTTCTGTGTGTGAGAATTAATTCATGTTCTACTCATACTGCTCAAACATTCTTTGTTGTTTATGTTTTTAGTTAAGGTTTTTAAGTTAACGGTGAATCAGAAATGAAGGAAAGTTGCTAATGAACTGAAGTGATGTTAGGTGAAGGACGACCTTGACATGGCTGTGTAAAGAACTCTTGCTAGCTATTTAGTTAAATATCCGTAGATCGGGCAGTAACTGATTAGATGTGTATGAATCCATGATCATGAACTGGAATTGTTTGTTTGTTTGTTTGTTTGTTTGTTTGTTTGTTTGTTTGTTTACAGCACAAAAAAATCTGGATGAAGCCATTTATGTCCTAGCAGGAGATACAGCTCTAGTCAATCTGGGTAAACTCATGAACAATACATATCAACTTCAATGACTAAATACTGTGTGTGTGTGTGTGTGTGTGTGTGTGTGTGTGTGTGTGTGTGTGTGTGTGCAGAAATTATGAATCTGTGTTGTTATGAATGTTGTAACCAATTATTTGTTGATTATTATACAGGGAATAAGACACAGACTGATGCTTCCTCATCTTCAGAGAC
>NC_030429.2:27790085-27802585 GCF_001660625.3 Ictalurus punctatus | reverse complement strand
GTGTGTTTGTGTGTGTGTGTGTGTGTTTGTGTGTGTTTGTGTGCGTGCGTGTGTATGTGTTTGTGTGTGTGAGACGGATTTCATTTGAGTTAAAACTAGTGCCTGTTCTCACTTCAGAAAAAGCTTCACCTCTGACTGTTACACAGCGCTGACACTGGAGACTCCTTCCTTACATATTACATAAACATCTCCTCACAGAAAACTGCACCACATCAACGATTACACATCATACAAAGTGCGCTGTACATGTCCCTGTGAATGAGCTGTTACTATAGAAAACGTATTAGAGCTGCTGTAGAGAATTAATCAACACCTCCTGACCAATCAGAATGCAGAACTCAGCAGCGCTGTGCTGTGGTGTGACCATGTGAGAGTTAAAGTGGGAAAAGGGAAGATGATGTTGAGCTGCAGTAATGTTTCCTCTCTGATTTCACTCTTTCCTCCTATATTAATCATCCCACCGAACAAATAAGGCCTCAAGTATTTATTTAAAGAATTAACTAAAATATAAATCTAAGACAATTTCAGGCTTGAAATTTGGAATATTAATAACAATAGGTTCAATAATTTTAAATTCAAAATCTTTAATAATAATAATCATCATCATCATCCTATAATCTTTCATATGTTTAAAATGCAGTACAAACCATTATGGTGTTTTTTTGTGAAAGGAAAAATAAAAATAAAGGCTACCAAAAATAAAATAATAAAATAAGCAGATAATAAAAACAGTGGCAGAGAAAAGGTATTAATACAAAATGTAAAAAATATATATATCAAAAGTTTAATAAAAATATTATTTAACATTTTATTCATTTTAAATAAAGAAAATAATGTAAATTTAAAGAATTGAATGAAAGTAAAATCATTAAAAAGTATAAAATAACTAGAAAAGTAAGTCCAAGGCTAGAGAACTCATCATATACTCATCATTACAATTCCTGTCTTCATGATGTTTGTGTTGTTTTCACTGAGACACTGGATTCACAGCTTTTAATTCAGCTGTATTTAGAAATAATAAACGATTGCGTGTGTATGTGGTCTGATGTCAGTGCGCAGAGTGTTTGTGCCCAAAGAGCACTTCCTGTTGCTGTCGTGTGACGGCCAAACAGACGTGCAGTGGAGACACGGAGGTACGAGTCTGATGATCGTGAACAGCACGAAGCAGAAGTTCTTCTCAGACGGCATGCTGTACATCAGTGACGTGGAGATGAGCGACTCGGGCCTGTACTACTGCAACGACCGACCCATGGCACACGTCACCGTGCTCAGAGGTACACCTCACACTGAGATCAGTATGTGTGCAGTGTATGTTTTTACTCTTCATTTAACATTGAGCTTAGTGTTATTGTTTTGCTGTGCAGGTGATGATGTTGTTGTGTGTGAAGGTGGAACTCTCTACCTGCGCTGTACGCTCCCTAAACAGCGCTGGGCTTTTAAACACACCGCCGAATCCAAGAAAGAGTTCATCTCTACACGCTTCAAGAACGGAACGGTCATAAAGGAACGTCCGGATCCAGACTCGCGCTTCACACACACTTCTAACCATCTACAGATCCTCAACCTACAGCAGCTGGACTCAGGGACGTACTTCTGCAGCGGCAAAGACATCGCCGTGGTTACTGTTACATCAGGTCTGATCTCACATTATAGACAATAATAATAACTACAGGATAATCAAAGAAAATCAATTACATCGGCTGCTATACCTATTCATCCAGTCAATTCTAAAAAGTCACAAAAAAAAATCTAAGTTTTTATTTTGATATACATCAAAATACATTGATATACATTACATTTGATTTAATCAATTTGTAAATTTATAAAAACCTGATTCTGATTTTTTCTTTAATGTTTTAGAAAAAAAAAAAACCTAAATACAGACATTTTCTCAGAAATCCCTCTAATATAACTAAATAAAATGTAAAGGAAAATACAAAAATAATGTGTTAATTTTGGAATTAAAAATAAAGCTGATTCTGGTCTAAATTGTGATAGATTTTTAACACTGTGAGATTAATTAGATCATATTAGATTAGATTCCACTGTTTTCTATTTTTGAACAGTTTTTGTTTTAAAATAAACTTTTAATATATTTTTAAAAATCTGTTTTGAGGAGCAAAGCAAAACTTTTAACACTTATAAGTGCTCATTATGAGATATTCTAAAAACATTATAGAGATATTCTCAAATATTCTGATGTTGAAAGTCTTTTTTTTTTAAATGTTTAAACAGTTTTTAATATTTAATATCACCAAAATTGTAAAAAGTTAATTCTGCTCTCAACAAAAACAAAACAAACCAATTAAAATGGTCTCTTAAAAAAGAGAATTTAGCTCATAATCGGAACATGACACTGATCACAGTTAAAACATTTTAATGCTCAGTGTAATAACAGTAATAACAACAACAACAACAACAACAATAATAATAATGATAATAATAATAATAATAATAATAATAATAATAATAATAATATTCATGGGGTGAAACTTTTCAATCTGGCAACATCTCTGATCTGCATAAACCTATTGAATGTATTAGAACTCCACAAAAATCTGAAATTTAACACAAAGTTTATGTATTTATTATAAATGTGATTATCTACAGTGTTTTAATTGCCATCAAATGCATATAACAAATATATTTAAAATATAATTTATGATCTATTAAGCTTAATAAATAGAATATTTGTTCTCTATATAAAGGCCTAAATGATGAATTATCAGCCAGTGAAGCTCGACTGGGAGACAAAACACTCAACATGGCAACTTTTGTTTATTTAAATTCACATAAAATCCTCGTTCTATTTTTTTTTCCAATAAAACCACTGTGAATTAAATATATGTTTAAAGTTTAGAGAGCTTTATTTTGAAGTTTATATGAACATATTTATTTTAAGTGTATTTTAATGAACCTTGTGTTAATCTGCAGAGAGCAACACACACCAGTGTCCTACTACAGGTACTAAAACTTTATTTATACTGTTTCTTTATACTGTGTGTGTGTGTGTGTGTGTGTGTGTGTGTGTGTGTGTGTGTGTGTTCATAAATACTGTATATATATATTTTTTTAAATTAACGTTGGTAATAATACACTGGTGTTAATGTGTGCCATCACTTTGCCTTTCAGAAACAACCGAATGGGGAAATAACGGCCCTCAGAAGTCTGGAAATGGTACACTGACTACACACTAATACACACAACACATAATCCGAGTAAACCACCTTGTACACACTACACACTCATCACTCATCAGTCCACTGTGGGCGTGTCCCAAATCACACTCCCTATTCAGTGTATAAATCCCATGGTGTTTACTGTAGAGGACGTTCATGGTGAAACTGAAATGAAAGACCTTCACTTACATCTTTTTAATGAAACCCCATCAACAGAGCATTTAAAAAAAAAAAAATTACATGCTGAATTGGGTCAAAAGTGAATGTTATTCCCCTCTGCGTTGCATTTTTCCTTTCATCACTGCGTTGCAGGCGCACCACACTAAAATCTAATCACTGTCTAATCGCCCCTTCTGGGTGTGGCTGTAATTCAGAGACTACAATTCTACTGCATTGAACTGTCAATCATCACATTTTTCAGAATTAATAGTAAAACACGATATAATTATGAACAGGAAGACTGAAGAAACAGAACTGAGGAGATGCACCAAATTTGGTGTCAGTAAATCAAGTCATTGCTGAATTATTGCCTCACTTCCTGTTTGACAGTTTGTTTTTTTCGCACATCAAAAATGAGAGAATTTTGTTTGGGTTGCTCTCGCAATGCTATGAGACCAACCCAAAGTACATGGACGATCGGACAAAATCTTTATGAGAGAAAGCAATAACAAAAAAAAAAAGTGTTTTTGAAATAATTAAAAGTGTTTTCGACTTCTTGGTTGTCAAATCACAAATTAGTTGCACAAAAGCTTCCAAGTAATCAGGAGAAAGGAGAATCCTGATTTGATGTTGAGTGACTCTCAAAGTTATGAGCAGTTTTTACTAATTTGTGAGTCATAGCACCATCTAGAGGCGAATTTAGAAACAAAAGTCTTTAGGCTGTGTTAACTAGCTTACAAAGTTTGGTCTGAAAATGTCACAGTGTTTAAATGAAATAAAATTATAATAAATTAAAGCGCTCACACATGAAATTCTTAACTGTACACCAGGTGTTGATTAGGAACATTTAATTTTGGCTTCTGTTGTTTTGTGTAAAGGTTGTTGTGCTTCAAAATTTATACATGTTTGTGTGTGTGTGTGTGTGTGTGTGTGTGTGTGTGTGTGTGTGTGTGTGTGTGTGTGTGTGTGTGTGTGTGTGTGTGTGTGTGTGTCAGTGGTGCTAGTTGCCGTCCTCTCTCTGTGTGTGTTAGCCGTGGTTACGGTCGTTCTGCTCTCGGTGATCATGTGTCTGAAGTTCAGCAGCAGAAAAAAACTGACAGGTAAAATATTTCATTGCAGCATCAATAAAAATATATATTTCTATTTAATTCATCTAAAAAAAAGAGGAAACTTTACATATTTAATGAAGTACAGAGAATGGAACGCCTACCTTAAAGCTGCATAATACTTAAAGGTGCTATAAGGAATATCAAGTAATAAATCTGATAAATATACATATAAATATAAACATATCTAACACAAAACTGTGATTTGTCATTTTGCCAGGTTGTGGATTCACTAACTTGTTTACTGTTTACAGTTTTTTCTGGCCTTGAAAAGTAAACCCCGCCCATGTATGTCAGAGCCGCTTAGCCCCACCCCTTTCCCCTTATAAAGCAGCTCTCAGCAGAATCACACCTATAATCAAACATGTACACTTTTACTGACTAGAACTCTGCCGCATAAGTAATTAGTACTTTCTTTGACTGTACATGTTACCCAGAATGCACCGCTATACGTGATTTTTTTTTTTGTTGTTTTGTTTTGCTTTTTAATGGAAGCTAAAGCAGCTGATTTAACAAGAATCATCAGCACACCACATCCTTAGCATCTAATATACGTAGCTACTGTAGCAGTTATTACTGAATACGTTTAAAAGTAAAGACGACGAGCGTGCAGTAAAGCAGCGATGAACTCTCGCGTTAGTTTATAGGAGTTTTCATAGCTGTGGGTTATAAATGTTTGACTCTTTATGTTTTGATTGTATTTATTAGTCTCCACGCCAGAGGAAAGTGTGCTGCGGCCGCAGAAGAGACGCGCGGGCGGCGCTGAAGCAGTGACGCTTCAATCAGCAGGTCAGAGACTTTAAATCTGCTAACACTTTAGCGAGGAAGCTTTACGCATGAGGATAAAAAGTTACACTTATTTAAATTCTCTCAGTGTGATGAGAAATTCCGTGACGTTTATTTCAGGCTTTAATAATAAACAAATAAATAAATAAATAAACAAACAACCCTATGTTCACACCCTAGCGAGCGACAGGTAGGATAACGTTCATTTCCTTCGCACCTGTGCGACACGATGCCTTCGGAATTCTGGTTTTCACACTGATATGCAAATTAGCCATGATTTGCTGTTAAAGAAGCGATTAATCCGAACGATAGTCTCAAGTGATTCCTGGAATTAATTCCTTCAGTGCGTGTGGTGCGACGTTTCTTCCCTTCCCCGCTCACAACGATAGTTCCCATTTACTGGAAGAAAATCTTTCTTCGTTTTATCCTGTCACATACGAGCTGTCATTAAATGCGTTCAGAGACATTAGGAAGAAACATGAAGCTGGGAAGGAAGTCGCAGAGATCGCTGGTGTCTCTGGTGAGTGTGTGTGGCTAGAACAGTTAGCTTGCTTAGCTAGGACGAAGCGGAGTGTGTGACTGTTACGACCCGAGACGAGCACAGGGAAAACTCTTAACACAACTGAGTCGAGTTTTTAACACTGATTACTGTGTTCCTTAATTGGTATATAGGTTACAATGGAACTAAAAAAACAATTTAAAAATACACAGGACAGGCCACGCCCACAAGACTGAAACTACAACACACAGGAGACTCGTAACCTGTGAGTGTGAAGTCCAGAATATAAAGAGTTAATGAATAGGAATGAATTAATAGCAGTAGTGTGTAGGGTGTAGGGCAGCATTCTGGGCACAGGGCTTGTAGAGCACTGACCTGTGTGTGTGTGTGTGTGTGTGTGTGTGTGTGTGTAGCAGATGCATTGAGGAGCTGTAATGATGAGGTGAGTGCTGCTTCCTCACTTCACTTACCTTGTATTAAAGGTCATATATAACACACTCATTAAATAAAGTTGCAGAAGTATTGGCACCCTTCCTTCAAAATAAGCAGAATAATAATCATAAAAAAAACACATTTCTAAACACAGTTTTGAAAACATTTTTACACACTTTGTGTGTGTGTGTGTGTGTGTGTGTGTGTGTGTGTGTGTGTGTGTGTGTGTGTGTGTGTGTTTCAGATCCACTATGCGTCATTGGGGAGGCAGAACTGGAGAGCTCGAGGCTGGAATCAGCAAAGCAGGCAGCAGGTCATTTATTCCACACTGCTGCTGACTCCTAAACACACACCTGCACACACACCGTAGGATGGACACACACACACACACACACCATAGAACACACACACCCACCCCCACACACACACCACAGAACACACACACCACAGAACACACACACACACACACACACACACACACAAGCACACACAGACACACACACCTACACACCATAGAACACACACACACAACTACACACACACAACTACACACATGCAACTACACACACCGTAGAACACACACACACACACACACATTCACACACTCACACACTCACACACGATTCTGAAGTAAATTAGTTAATCACAAGTTAAATAGCGTTAATAATGAGATGTTTCAGGGCTGTAATGGTGTTTCCAGGTTATAGAATAATCCTCTAATGCAGCTTTAACACAGTGGGAGTTTCCCCTGAACACACTCTCACTCACTTCCTCTCAACATCATCAAATTACAGCTGTTATAATAAATAAACTACATGCATGAGAATGTAGACCAGTTTACTGCCACACAACAATACAAACCAACAATAATAACACACATGTATTAATGTAGATAATGTTGTGTGTTTGTGGTGAAGTCACTTTGTTATGATCATTTCATTTTGAATGATTTATGTAAAAACCTCTGGGGGTTTTTTCTGGAAAATGAAACTGAAGACATGAGTAAAGGAACTGATAAACAGTCTGGAAAATCAGGGAAAGTCCTGAAATCCCTCTTTAATTCATGCATCATGAATCAGACATGTGTAAACACAAAGCGCTTTATTTATTCACTTACAGCTGATTTATTATTCATGAGCATGGTGTATTTATCCACACTGTTGAGGCTTCAACACCACAACAACGCTACACGACAGCTTCAAACACTGACTCTTTAAACACGCTACATGTACAGTATATAGAAAAGGATTTAAAGCTACATATATGCTTTACTTTAAGCTACTATAAAAATATGCAAATGTGGCAAACATCATAAAATATACTGATATTGAAAATGAAGAAATGGTTATGTGGGTTTGTTATAAGTTCTTGTTCTGTCTCTCTCTCTCGCTCACACACACACACACACACACACACACACACACACACACACACACACTGAGAAAATTATGTAGTAAGCAGATGTTTAGCTTAAACTCTGGGACTTTTGGTGCCCTTTATGGCGACAGTGTCATAGGTGACGTGGTTAGGAGTTGGAGTGTGTCTCTCCCGAGATGTTCCATTGTGTCTGAGACTTGCATACTGCAAATCTGCCTCCTACAAACACACACACACACACACACACACACACACACACACACACACACACACACACACACACTATTTAACAGAGGTTTCAAACTAATTACAAAGTAAATATGCATTTCACACATACTGACATATATTTTAGTATAAAGGAAATATGTCCATGTTTATATGCGAAATATTTTTGCTTGTCCACATGGGGTTGGTTTGACTGGAAAACAAAATTCTGACTCCGAATGCCAACAACTTCCAATCAGAAGACAGTAATTATGAATAATCATTTATAACATGAAAGTTGAGTCATTTTGAGTACTAATTCATGCACTAAATGCTAATTAGCTACTGAATTAATATATTCGTATTATTTTTTATAGTGACTCTTTTTTTTCAGTGACACTGTGTTTAAATACACCCAATAACCAAACCACACATGCCTTTATATTTTCTAGACGACTGTTACTGTTAACACACAGACTAGAATTTCTGATACCTGTGTTTATCCACTGTTAACCACTGTTTGTGCTTTTGATAATCTATAATCTATGAGAAATATTTATGTCCTGACCTCGCTAGCTTGTTTTTCTTTTAATTCCCTCGTGCTTGTTTTGTCTGGTAGTCTTTTGACCTTGTGTTTCTGTAACACTCATGGAAGTTCCCTGATAAAACCATTTGCATGCTGGATAATATTAGATTAAGCATGCTCGTGCCAAGAACGTTCAGAATAATCCACAATCGTTAACGTTTAAAAATAGCTTGCAGCTCATTGGGCTGCGTTTCAGTTCAGCTCTAACTCACACAGGATAGACTGAATGCAGTTTTAAACATGAACTGAATTTGAACTGAATTTGTCTCTTGATTTGACTCCAGACTGATGTAATTAGCATGCTTGTATCTGTGAAATGCTAATCATCCCCTTGACTTTTTATTAGCTATCAATAAAGTGTGTTGTTATGTTTCCCCTTAAAAGAGATAAAAAGTCATCTGATCATATTCGAGTTGTGCTGAGCCTAAAATCCAAGGTTTACATCACGATTGTAATTTGTTTGGATTATATATTTTATATACTTACTGTAGGGGTTTATTTCTAATAATGGAAATTATATATTAAAACTTATAGTAAAACTTAAAAAGAGTAATGTGACATGGTTAAAACGTGCTGTATTACCTTCATGCCATTGTCTTTCATACACTTCATACAGGAGGATGAAGGACGTCCTGGAAAAGGAAAAATTCTTATAAATACTTATAAACTCAAATATAATTCAACTCAAAAATAGTACACTTCAAATATACCACCAACTCAAATATAGTTCAGTTCAAATACAGCTCATAGCAAATATATATATTCCAAACTCAACTAGTGCTCAACTCAAATGGTAATCAAGTATATTTAACTGAAATGTATTTCAACTCAAATACAGCTGAACTCAAAATATCTCAAATATAGTTAAGCTCAAATATGTTTGAACCTATATATTACGCATCCCAATTATACAGTATTTCAACTCAAATATTGCTCAGCTCAAATGTAGTTTAATTCAAATATTGTTTAATTATAATAGAGGTGAAAGGAAATAGACTATTTCAGCTTACATACAGTCACTAAGTTAAATATAGTTATTATAACTATAAACAAGTACGCATTTAATCATAAGCTATTCTGCAAACAGTATATAGATGCAGGTGGAATAAAAAATTAAGGACAACAACAATACAAGTGTGTTGAATGTACAGTAAGAAGGGAGCATGGAGTTAAATTATAAATTGTTACATACCCCCTTAACAAGTGCACTGGATAGGTTCCAGATGTAATTTATTACACTAGGTACTGCACTTTCTTTAGCAGAGAAGCCAAATCCCTTGCTATTGGGATATCAAGTGCACTAAACTGAGTGCGAGAGTCATAATTCCATACAACTTGCAGTAAGGCATTCAATCCAAAATGGCTCCCTACTCTGTACATATGGACTAAACACTATGTAGTGTACATACAGTATACAGGACATTCTCTTTTGGACATAAACTGAAGCTATTTTTAATACTAAAGAAGGAACAGAATTCAATATTGCTTGTTCATGGAGATATATTGCACTTAGTGCACTAGATAGGGCGTAGGGAATGTTATTTCAGTGGCAGCATTCATGCAAATTCAAGCCAAAAATATCATGTGCTGAATCTAGTGTTTCAAAGAAAAAGAAAATGACAAAGCCTTCCAGAGAATTTCAAGGTTTCGCCTCTCACCTTGTTTGTAGACGACACCGAGGCAGAGCATGAGCATGAGCGTGAGTGCACAGCAGACAGATATGAGAGGCGTCCAGCACTCTGTACTACCTGAAGTGTCATCCACCACATCTGAAACAAAACCACAGCGTGTCGTGAGTGAACAGGAAAGGAGTGAACCTGCAGAGGCTGTGGCTGGAAACTGTTTACTTACTCTGGCATTTCTCAATAAAACCAGAGCACAATGCCTGAGTCTAAAAAAAAGCCTTTAATAAATGAATCGGGGTCTCAAGTTTCGCTATGAGTGGCGTGACTGAAAACATGGTCTAATGGTTCTTAAATGTTACAGAGAAACTGGCGGTCTTCATATGAACAACTGACAGTTTCATTGCCCCTGAACAATAGACCAGGAAGAAACATCACACCGATTCTGCCTTTGACAAAAGTAGAACATATTGAAATCATTCTCATGGCTGGATCAGGACGCTGTCACAAGGATGAACTTTAACAGGGAACATGGCAAGCACATCACACACAACGCTGTTGCCAAACTTATGAACAAATTCAAAATGACTGGAAGTTGGACCAACCAAGAAGTGGACGTCCACAAACATCCACTGATGAAGGCACAACCGACGTGGTGTTGAAATACATAGTCCCCTACATATGGAGTCTTTTGGGACACCCTGTAATGTGTGTGTGTGTGTGTGTGTGTGTGTGTGTGTGTGTGTGTGTGTGTGTGTGTGTGTGTGTGTGTACATGATTGAGTCCAGGTGTGCATGTCCAAGTTGCATGAGTCCAGGTGTGCATCAGTAATCCAGTGAAGTGTGTGTCTGGAGTTTGTAGGCCACAATGTCTCTTGGGAGTTGTAGTTGAATGCCGTTGATATGACAGATGGCAGGTTAAGTGTGTATGTGACTTCAGTGATTCTTTACAGACTCTTGAATGGTCCAATGGAATGTCGAGACAGTTTCTTGTAACCCCGGATGTCTTTAGTGTAGAGCCAGACTCCATCACCTGCCTCATATAGGTGCATCTCACCCTGACATCAGTCTGCAAATTCTTTATTTACCTGGGCTGCTTGTTTGAGGTGTTGGTGGGTGTCGTCCCACACATGTTTGCTTCATTGAAACGACTCATCAACTGCAGGGGAGTCTGTGGGATTGTTATTCCAAGGAAATAAGCGAGGTTGGTAGCCTAGAACAGTGGTTTTCAAAGTGGGGGCCGCCAGGGGGCGCCAGGGGGGCCTCAACAGTTTGGTGTGAAAAATAAATTCTCACTTTCAGACAACCACACACACAAACAATCAATTCCTAATGTAATGTAAAGTAAAGATGTAAGATGTAATTATTAATAAAAAAGGGGGATATATTCAGAAGTCTGTATTTTTAATGTGCTTTAAAGACATCATGCAAAAGGGGGGCCTCGGTCACATGTTAATGCCATTTACCCGGAAAAGTTTGGGAAGCACTGGCCTAGAACACACTGGAATGGAGTGAGCTGTGTGGCAGAATGGCAGACTGAATTCCGGGTATTCCAAGGTTAAGAACCAGGCCTACTCATACTGATTAGTGGCACAAAATGTTCTTAGGAAGAGTTCAATCACTTGGTTCTCTCTCTCAACCTGTCCACCGGTTTGCAGGTGATAACCCGAAGAGAGGCTGACCGACAGTCACAATTTTTTCCATGGAGCACGGTTAAAAATGAGCTTGGCTCTTTGAAAGGCTGAGGATAAGCCGGGGAGCAGAATCCGGTGGAGTGATTTGGAATATTTCTTTCTTGTAGGACAGTGAAGGGGGCTGGCTGTTCTGGGGCCATGTCTGTTTCTGAGTCCACCTCGCAGTTTATAGTGCCCATAAACTGGGACCATAGTAAAAGGAACTCTTCGCAGTGCTCTTGAGGAGGGACTGGATGACAATGTGAAAGGGAATTGGCCTTTATGTTCTTTGAGCCAGGACAATACAAGAGGGGAAAGTTTGAGAAGAACCTTGCCTGTCGTGAAATCAGTATTTTTAAAGTCTTCATATACTCCAGGTTCTTGTGGTCTATGTGGATCATGAATAGATATTTAGCACCCTCCAGTCAGTGACGCCACTCCTCCGGCGTGTTTGAGCACCTGGATTACATGGTTGTCATCTAACATTCTGAGCCATTTACAGAGTACATCATTAATAAGGCACTGGAGAATTTCATCACACAGTACTTGAACTTGCCAATGGTGGTGCTAAAGGCTGTTTTCCACTCATCACCCTCACAGTTGCATGACGTGACAGCTAAGAAGCCTTGAAGAACCCTTTTCGAAGACTGTATAAGGTTAATGCAGCTAACAAGTAGTGGAAGTTAGAGAACATACCTAAACAAACAGCATAATGAAGACCAAAGCGTGATAAAAACAATCTGGGACAAAGTTCTGTAAACGTATCAATCTGGGTTTAGTTATGAAAACTTACTCAAAACTTACTCAAAACTTTGAAAATCACACAGAGTAATATTAAATCCATTGTTAAAAAAATGAAAAGAATATTGCACAACTGA